>NW_025920129.1:423267-502800 GCF_902686445.1 Sciurus carolinensis | reverse complement strand
CCTGAGTTCTGGAGTGACATGAGATGCAGTTACCCTGTAGTCTGCCATTTGGTCTCTCATAGGTAGAATTTATATTATCAATATGGCCATACTACCAAAAGTAATCTAGTCATTCAATGTCATCCCCATCAAAACACCAATGTCATTCTTCACTAAACTAGAAAAAGAAACAAACAGACATAAAATAAACATGGAAGAACCAAAATAGTCAAAGCAATTTAAGCAAAAACGGCAATACTAGAAGCATCATAATACCTGATCTCAAATTATACTATGGAGCTGTAGTACAAAGAAAAAAAATAACACCATGTCATTGGCATTAAAACAGAAATAAAGATCAATGTAATAGAATAGAAGACACAAAGGTAAAAACACACATATACAGTCATATGTTCCCATCAAAAGATGCCAAAAATGCATGTTAGAGAAAAGATTATATTTTTTGGCTATTTTTATTTCTTCTTTTCAGAAATGTCTACTTAGATCATTTCCCCATTTATTTATCAGGTTATTTTTTTTAATGTTAAGATTTTTCATCTTTATGTATATCCCTATTCTGTATATCAATCCTTTTCTGGAAGACTAAGTGGCAAAGTTTTTCCCCCACTCTAAGTACTTTGATCATGCTATTGTTTCCTTTGCTCGGTACAACATTTTAAGTTTGATGTTACCTCATTCATTGATCCTTTTTTTAATTTTTGGTACTGGGATTGAGTTCAGGGGCACTCAACCACTGAGTCACATCCCCACATTCTGCAGCCTTATTCTGTATTTTATTTAGAGACAGAGTGTCACTGAATTGTTCACCTGGTTTATGCTGAGGTGGGCTTTGAAATTGAGATCCTCCTGCCTTAGCCTCCCAAGCTGCTAGGATTACAGGTGTGCACCACCGTGCCTGGCCCATTTGTTTATTCTTAATTTCATTTATTGAGGTTCATTATTCTTATTTCTTAGTATTTGACTTCTGGAGTCTTTTTTTTATTGTAAACAAATGGGATACATGTTGTTTCTCTGTTTGTACATGGAGTCAAGGCATACCATTTGTCTAATCATAAATTTACATACAGTAATGTTGTTTGATTTATTCTGTTATTTTTTCCCTTCCCCCTCCACCCCTCCCAACCCTTTTTTCCCTCTATACAGTCCTTCCTTCCTCCATTCTTGCCCCCCTCCCTAACCGTAACTCTAACCCTAACACTAACACCTCCCACCTCCCATTATGTGTCATCATCCACTTATTAGCAATATCATTCGTCCTTTGGTTTTTTGAGATTGGCTTATCTCACTTAGCATGATATTCTCCAGTTTCATCCATTTGCCTGCAAATGCCATAATTTTATCATTCTTTATGGCTGAGTAATATTCCATTGTATATATATACCACATTTTCTTTATCCATGCATCAATTGAAGGACATCTAGGTTGGTTCCACAATCTGGTTATTGTGAATTGAGCAGCTATGAACATTGATGTGGCTGTATCTCTGTAATATGCTGATTTTAAATCCTTTGAGTATAGCCCAAGGAGTGGGATAGCTGGGTCAAATGGTGGGTCCATTCCAAATTTTCTAACGAGTCTCCACACTGCTTTCCAGAGTGGCTGCACTAATTTGCAGTCCCACCAGTAATGTATGACTGTACCTTTCTCCCCACATCCTCGCCAACACCTGTTGTTGCTTGTATTCTTGATAATCACCATTCTAATTGGGGGGAGATGGAATCTTAGGGTGGTTTTGATTTGCATTTCTCTTATTACTAGAGATGTTGAACATTTTTCCATATGTTTGTTGATTGCTTGTAGATCTTCTTCTGTGAAGTGTCTATTCATTTCCTTAGCCCATTTGTCGATTGGATTATGCATTCTTGGTGTAGAGTTTTTTGAGTTCTTTATAGATTCTGGAGATTAGTGCTCTATCTGAAGTATGAGTGGCAAAGATTTTCTCCCACTCTGTAGGCTCTCTCTTCGCATTGCTGATAGTTTCCTTTGCTGAGAGAAAGCTTTTTAGTTTGAATGTATCCCAGTTATTGATTCTTGCTTTTATTTCTTGTGCTATGGGAGTCCTGTTGAGGAAGTCTGGTCCTAAGCCGACATGTTGAAGCTCTGGACCTACTTTTTCTTCTATAAGATGCAGGGTCTCTGGTCTGATTCCGAGATACTTAATCCATTTTGAATTTAGTTTCGTGCATGGTGAGAGAAATGGGTTTAGTTTCATTCTGTTGCACATGGATTTCCAATTCTCCCAGCACCATTTGTTGAAGAGGCTATCTTTTCTCCATTGCATATTTTTGGCCCCTTTGTCAACTATGAGAAAATTGTATTTATTTGGGTTTGTATCCATGTCCTCTATTCTGTACCATTGATCCACCTTTCTATTTTGGTACCAATACCATGCCGTTTTTGTTACTATTGCTTTATAGTAGAGTTGAAGATCTGGTATTGCGATACCCCCTTCTTCACTCTTTCTGCCAAGGATTGCTTTAGCTATTCTGGGTTTTTTATTCTTCCAGATGAATTTCATAATTGCTTGCTCTATTTCTGTAAGGTACATCATTGGGATTTTAATTGGAATTGAATTGAATCTCTATAGCACTTTTGATAGTATGGCCACTTTGACAATATTAATTCTTCCTATCAAGAACATGGGAGATCTTTCCATCTTCTAAGGTTTTCTTTAATTTCTTTCTTTAGTGTTCTGTAGTTCTCATTGTAGAGGTCTTTCACCTCTTTTGTGATATTGATTCCCAAGTATTTTATTTTTTTTGAGACTTGTGAATGGGGTAGTTTTCCTAATTTCTCTTTCTGAAGATTCATCGCTTATGTATAAAAATGCCTTAGATTTATGTACATTGACTTATATCCCACTGCTTTACTGAATTCACTAATGAGATCTAAAAGTTTTCTGGTGGAATTTCCTGGTTCCTCTAAGTATACAATCATATCATCCGCAAATAGGGATAGTTTGAGTTCTTCTTTTCCTATTCGTATCCCTTTAATTTCTTTGGTCTGTCTAATTGCTCTGGCTAGAGTTTCAAGGACGATATTGAAAAGAAGTGGTGAAAGAGGGCATCCCTGCCTTGTTCCAGTTTATAGGGGGAATGCTTTCAGTTTTTCACCATTTAGAATGATATTAGCCATGGGCTTAGCATAGATGGCCTTTACAATGTTAAGGAATGTTCCCACTATCCCTATTTTTTTCTAGTGTTTTGAGCACGAAGGGGTGCTGTATTTTATCAAATGCTTTTTCTGCATCTACTGAAATAATCATGTGATTCTTGACTTTAAGTCTATTGATATGGTGAATTACATTTATTGATTTCCTGATGTTGAACCAACCTTGCATCCCTGGGATGAAACCCACTTGATCATGGTGCACTATCTTTTTAATATGTTTTTGTATGCAATTAGCTAAAATTTTGTTGAGAATTTTTGGGTCGATGTTCATTAAGGATATTGGTCTGAAATTTTCTTTCCTTGATGTGTCTCTGTCTGGTTTAGGAATCAGGGTGATATTGGCTTCATAGAATGAGTTTGGGAGAGTTCCCTCCTCTTCTACTTTATGGAATACTTTGAGAAGTATTGGAATGAGCTCTTCTTTAAAGGTTTTGTGGAACTCGGCTGAGAACCCATCTGGTCCTGGACTTTTCTTTGTTGGTAGGCTTTTGATGACTTCTTCTATTCCATTACTTGAAATTGGTCTATTTAAATTGTGTATGTCCTCCTCGTTCAGTTTAGGCAATTCATATGTCTCTAGAAACCTGTTGATGTCTTCGAAATTTTTTATTTTGTTTGAGTATAGATTTTCAATATAGCTTCTAATTATGTTTTGTATTTCAGTCGTGTCTGTTGTGATATTTCCTTGTTCATTCCGAATTTTAGTGATTTGGGTTTTCTCTTGTCTTCTCTTTGTTAGTGTGGCTAAAGGTTTATCAATTTTATTATTGTCTCCAAGAACCAACTATTTATTGTGTCAAATTTTTGTATTTTTTATTTGTTTCAATTTCGTTGATTTCAGCTCTGAGTTTAACTATTTCCTGTCTTCTACTACTTTTGGTGTTGGTCTGTTCTTCTTTTTCTAGGACTTTGAGCTGTAGTGTTAGGTCATTTATTTGTGGAGTTTTACTTCTTTTATTAAATGCACTCCATGAAATAAATTTTCCTCTAAGTACTGCTTTCATAGTGTCCCAGAGATTTGATATGATGTTTCTTTGTTCTCATTTACCTCTAAGAATTTTTAAATTTCCTTCCTAATATCTTCTGTTATCCATTCATCATATAATAGCATATTGTTTAATCTCCAGGTGTTGGAGTAATTTCTGTTTTTTACTCTTTCATTTATTTCTAATTTCAATCCATTATGATCTGATAGAATACAAGGAAGTGTCTCTATCTTCTTGTATTTGCTAACATTAGCTTTGTGGCATAATATATGGTCTATTTTAGAGAAGGATCCAAGTGCTGCTGAGAAGAAAGTGTATTCGCTCTTGGTTGGATGGTATATTCTATAAATGTCTGTTAAGTCTAAATTATTGATTTTTATATTGAGATCTATGGTTTCTTTGTTCAATTTTTTGTTGCTAGATCTGTCCAGTAGTGAGAGAGGCATGTTAAAATCACCTAGTATTATTGTGTTATGGTCTATTTCGTTTCTAAAATTGAGAAGGATTTGTTTGACATACATGGATGAGCCACTGTTTGGGGCATAGATGTTTATGATTGTTATATCTTGCTGATTTATGCTTCCCTTAAGCAGTATGAAACGTCCTTCTTTATCCCTTCTGACTAACATTGGCTTGAAGTCCACATTATCTGAAATGAGGATGGATATTCCAGCCTTTTTGCTGAGTCCATGTGCATGGTATGTTTTTCCCCATCCTTTCACCTTTAGTCTATGGGTATCTCCTTCTATGAGGTGAGTCTCTTGCAGGCAACATATTGTTGGATCTTTCTTTTTAATCCAATCTGCCAGTCTATGTCTTTTGATTGATGAATTCAGGCCATTAACATTCAGGGTTATTATTGAGATATGATTTGTATTCCCGGTCATTTGACTCATTTTATTCATTTATTTGTTTATTTTTACACGACTTGGTTCCTCTTTATTTGAGAGTTCCTTTAGGATAGCTCCTCCTTTTGCTGATTTGCTTCTTTGTTTTTCATCTCTTCCTCATGGAATATTTTGCTGAGAATGTTCTGTAATGCTGACTTTCTTTTTGTAAATTCTTTTCGCCCCTGGATTTTCTATTCTTTTAATGATGAGCTCAATGCCATAAACTTTTCTTTTAGAACTGCCTTCATGCTGTCCCCAAAATTTAGATATGTTGTGTTGCTATTCTCATTTATTTCTAAGATTTTTTAAAATAAATTTCATCCCTGATTTATTCTGTGATCCATTTTTCATGCAATAGTAGATTATTTAGTCATTTGGTTCATATTTAAAATTTTATTTATTTATTTATTTATTTATTTTTTGACACAACTTGGCTCCTCCTTTATTTTACAATTCCTTTAGGATAATTCCTCCCTTTGCTGATTTGCTTCTTTGTTTTTCATCTCTTCCTCATGGAATATTTTGCTGAGAATGTTCTGTAATGCTGGCTTTCTTTTTGTAAATTCTTTTAGCTTTTGTTTATCATGGAAGTATTTTATTTCATCGTCAAATTTGAAGGTAAGTTTTGCTGGGTATAAGATTCTTGGTTGGCATCCATTTTCTTTCAGAGCTTGAAAAATGTTGTTCCAGGCCCTTCTAGCTTTTAGGGTCTGGATTGAAAATCTGCTGATATCCGTATTGGTTTCCCCCTGAATGTAATGTGGTTCTTTTCTCTCACAGCCTTTAAAATTCTGTCTTTATATTTTATGTTAGGTATTTTCATTATAATGTGTCTTTGTGTGGGTCTGTTGCAATTTTGTGTATTTGGAGTCCTATAAGCCTCTTGGACTTGATTTTCCATTTCAGTCTTCAGATTTGGGAAATTTTCTGATATTATTTCTTCAAATAGATTGTTCATTCCTTTGGTTTGTTTCTCTAAGCCTTCCTCAAACCCAATAATTCTCAAATTTGGCCTTTTCATGATATCCCATAGTTCTTGGAGATTATGTTCATGATTTCTTACCATCTTCTCTGTTTGTTCAACTTTGTTTTCGAGGTTAAATATTTTGTCTTCAATATCTGAAGTTCTGTCTTCCAGGTGTTCTATCCTATTGGTTATGCTTTCTATGGAGTTCTTAATTTGGTTTATTGTTTCCTTCATTTCAAGGATTTCTGTTTGTTTATTTTTCAATATCTCTAAGTCTTTATTGAAATGATCTTTTGCTTCCTGAATTGGCTCTGTTAACCGTCGATTGGTGCGATCGTTCAATGCCTGCATTTGCTCTTTCATCTCATCGTTTGCTTCCCTAATCATTTTAATTATGTACATTCTGAACTCCCTTTCTGTCATTTCTTCTGCCATGCTGTCGTTGGATTTTATTGATGTAACATCTAGATTTGTTTGGGGCATTTTCTTCCTTTGTTTTCTCATATTGTTCAGGAATCAATGGGTCATTAAGATATTGCAGATTTCCTCTATCGACTTATAATGTCCCTGAAGATTGCTAGTATATCCCCTCTTATCCTTCAGTAGCCTGAAGTCTTGGAGGAAGTTGATAATGCAGAGCTCCACGAAGAAGCTGCCTCTCTAGGGATGTTGACCCTCAGGTGGCGTATATTCCCTGCTAGTGGGCAGAGGTGCCTCCACTTCTTGACCAATGGTCATCCAATGGGGAAGTAGGCAGCGGGCTGAGGCAAGGCCTGTTTGTTCCTGTGTCTCTGGTTTTACCATCCTTGTGGGAAAACCTCACCGGCAGGGAAGACTCACCCGGTGGTGAGGTCTTGCTGGTCAGTTCCCCTCCTAGAGGTTCCCCTCAATCTACAACTACTGCCTGGGCTGGGCTGTCTTCCTCTGCAACGTTCCCAGGGGCCCGGACCTACCTCCTGGGCCTGGGAGCCTCACCCTTCGCAGTTGAGTCTCCTTAGGCTGCCTCTCCTCAGAGAATCTGCCCGCCACCCTGGAAACTTCGCTCTGCCCCTAGGCGTGTCTCTGTGTGGCTCTTCCAGCAAGAAGCCACCTAGCTCCTGGGACCCTGCTCTGCACCTAATCGCCTGGCTATGCGGCCCCTCCTCTGAGCCGCCACCTGGAGCCCCCTACAATAGCTCTGAGACCCAGAGACCCACCATACACCTCTTCCTCCGGACAGCTGCCTGGTGTTCCGATGCAGTCACTAGGAGTCCAAGCAACTCACTTAGCGTCTCCTCCTCCCGCCAACCGCCCATAGCCCTAGGTAGTCACTCCAAGTCCAAGTTACCCGCCCTGTTCCTCCTCCTCCTTCTCAGGGTAGCCCCCCGGGTGTTCAGGAGCGGTGGCTCCGAGACCAAGTGACCCACTGTGCTCCTCCTCCAGGCAGGCCACCGGTGTTCTGGAGCGGTCGCTTTGAGTCCAAACAACTCACCACTCGCCTCCTCCTCTGGCAACCGCCTGTGGCTCTGATGCAGTCACTCCTAGACCAAGTGACCCACCGCGCTCCTCCTCTAGGCAGGCCACCGGTGTTCAGGAGTGGTCGTTCTGAGTTCAAACAGCTCGCCATGCAGCTCCTCCTCTGGCAACTGACTGTGACTCTGATGCAGTCATTCCTAGACCAAGCGACCCGCCATGCTCCTCCTCTTCCTCCGGGCAACCCCCCTGGTGTTCAGAAGCGGTCGCTCTGAGTTCAAACAGCTCGCCACGCAGCTCCTCCTCTGGCTACCGCCTGTAGGTCTGATGCAGTCACTCCTAGACCAAGCGACCCGCCGTGCTTCTCCTCTTCTTCCGGGCAACCCCCCAGTGTTCAGAAGCAGTCGTTCTGGGTCTAAACAGCTCGCCACGCAGCTCCTCCTCAGGAAGCCGCCCGGAGCCCCAGTGGTCACTCCAAGTCCAAACGCTGTGCTGAGCCACCTCCTCTACGATGAGCCCAGTTGTCCGTTTTTACCGCTCCAGTGGGGGGAGGGGCGTCTCGCCAAACAACTCTACTTCACAAAGTTCCTGGAGTCTTATTAAAGAAGTCAGAGCTTGTGCCCAATGTAGGAGTGTTGACCCTATGTTTTCTTGTTGTGGTTGCAAAATGTTTATGGTTTAATTCCTAGGTGTTTGATGCACTTTGAGTTGATTTTTGTGCTGGGTGAGAGATAAGAATTTAGTCATATTCTTCTACACATGGATATGCAGTTTTCCCAGCAATATTCTTTTCAAGTTTAAATGCACTTTATTTTTAGACAACCTACATGACATACTTAAAAAAGAATGCCCCCACTACAAATAAATCATGGTTAAAATATAAATGTGCTCACGATGATATCAGTTCCATTTGTCCAAAGTCCTGGTGTTGTGTGGATGACAAGCAGCAGCCATTTAGGATGACAGATGATAGATCCAAAGTAACCACCAAATTTGTTAGCATTTTTCCATTGCTAAACCATCCTTAAAGAAAATCAAATATGGGTCTACACTATCCTCACAGTAGTCCAGGAGTGCAATCATGCCATCTGGATTCATGTTTTTACCAGTAAAGAAGTGATACTTTTTGAAATTAGCAAGGATGTGCTTACTTGTTCTATAGCCCCTTTCATAAAAGGTTTTATTCTCTCTGGTCTCTGTTTTTCAAGTTTGCCTTTGATTGATTTCATGTAATCTTTGATGTGCTTCTTGTATGCTTTTTTGTGAAGCTGGTTTCCTGCAAGTGATGACTCATGATGACATCAACAGCAGTGATCACTGTGCTTTTGTTACCTTCACCCTCAGGTCCTTCAGCAAGGCATTTCCATCAATGAGCAAGTGAGTCATCATTGTTTCCCTCTGTCCTACTGACTATCTTGCCCTCCGCCTCCAGGCACAGCCCATCTGTGATCTCCCAGATCTTGTAAACTTCAGAGAACATCTCATCTTGGCTGATGATCTCTCAATAGATAAATCATGGTGGCTACTGGAGGGAGATGGTGGGGGTTCTAGTTTAGCAGGAACCCAGAGTTCAGAGTGAGCATAGTGTAGCCCAATGGCACTCGAGGTGAGGGGAGAGTGCATGGAAAAAAAAAACCAGCACCATTATTGAAAAAGTTAATCTTTTCACTCTTCTTGCTAAGGATTACTTTTGCTATTCTGGATTTCTTATTCTTTACAAATGAATTTCATGTTTGCTTTCTCTATTTCTATGAGCTATGTCATTGGAATTTTAATTGGAATTGCTTTGAATCTGTATAGTGATTTTGGTAGTATGGCCATTTTGTCAATATTAATTCTGCCTATCCAAGAACATGGGAGATCTTTCTATCTTCTAAGGTTTTCTTTGGTTTCTTTCTTTACTGTTTTGTAGTTTTCATTATAGAGGTCTTTCACCTCTTTGGTTAAATTGAGTCCCAAGTTGTTGTTTTTTTTTGAGACTGTTGTTAATGGGAAAATTTTATGAATTTCTCTTTCAGAGGATTCATCACTTAAGAATAGAAATGCATTAGATTTATGTGTGAATAACAACTTCTATGTTAACGTTTCTCTTAGTCTAACCCATTCTACAAACAGTAAATTTTGACACAGAAGAAATAATATGTGAATGGGGGTGGCAAAGATGGAGGGATAGAAAATTATATAGCAAAACATTATTATTTATTTTCTAAAGGTAAAGATCCAATAATAATATGTATAAACACGGAGACACACAATCCTGCTCTTGAGCTTCATACTGCAAGATTCATAAGACAAACATCATTTTTTCTTTTTTTGCAGGACTGGGGATTGATGTCAGGGCTTCACACATGCTAGGCAAGTGTTCTTCCACTGACCCACACCTCAGCCTACCATCATATATTTTTTATATTGTAAATTAAGAAACATTACTTCTGACATTTCCAGGTCTGTCTTTTAACAACATATTTATTTTAGGGATTTTTATTTATGACTCATAACTCCCAACCTAGCTCATAGTTAACTGATAAATAAAATTATACAACATCACACAAAAGTGTATAAAGTATGACTAAAAAAATTCCATAAATTGAATAAACTTTCAGAAACAGATTCTTAAAAATGAAGATTGTGGAACCAACCTAGATGTCCTTCAGTTGATGAATGGATAAAGAAACTGTGGCATATATATACAATGGAATATTACTCAGCCATAAAGAATGATAAAATTATGGCATTTGCAGGTAAATGGATGAAACTGGAGAATATCATGCTAAATGAGATAAGTCAATCTCAAAAAACCAAAGGAAGAATGATCTCGCTGATAAGTGGATGATGATACATAATGGGGCGTGGGAGGGGTTAGTTTTAGGGTTAGAGTTAGGGTTAGGGAGGGGGGCAAGAATGGGGGAAGGAAGGACTGTATAGAGGGAAAAGAGGGATGGGAGGGGTGGGGGGAAGGGAAAAAATAACAGAATGAATCAAACAACATTACCCTATGTAAATTTATGATTACACAAATGGTATGCCTTTACTCTATATACAGAGAAACAACATGTATCCCATTTGTTTACAATAAAAAATTTTTTTAAAAAATAATAATAATAAAAAAATAAAAACTAAAAAAAAATTATATTTGAGGTAAAAGGACATTAAAATTTTCTTTCAAAAAAATGAAGTTAATAAGTGTTCATGTATTCAGAGCAATGCTATATGCACGGTAATGATAATAGTAAAAATGCATTAAGTGTTAATTATGTATCAGAAATTAATTTCCTTACATATATTATCATGTTTAATCCTGAAATAATTATTCCAAAGAAAATTATTATTCCTAGTTTTCAGATAAATAAACTGAGATAATCTACATTGTGTACAACGAAAGAAATGAAAAGTTGTACCCCATTTGTGTACAATGATACAAAATGCAGTCTGTAAAACTAAAAAAAATTTTTAATAAAAAAACCCACAAATCTAATACCTGAGAAATCTTGGATTTAAACTCAATCTAAATCTAGATTATATATGCTTAACTAATATGCTACACTCGCACTTAAATTAATTGACAATTTAATGATGGAAATCAAGTACATAAGGAGAGCACTGATCTATTACTTTGTTGCTTATACATGTCCTGTATTGGTTGCTTTGGGCTTATCTCCTTAAAATAATCAATATGAATATTTTAGTCTATAATAAAATATTGTTCCATAGATCCAAAAACTATCAAACCTGTCCTGAACTTTTAATCTCACTTCTGGGTTCTATTATTTTGTTCTGATTTGAACTTCACACTGCAGTATCCCCCTTAACTCCATATTCCTACCTAACTAAGATAGCACAAGAGCACCATCTTTATTAACAGTTTTACACTGGGATATTGAGTACTCTAGAATGAGATACTTATTTAATATTTCCAAATATGTAAACTTGACTCTGGGTCAAGACAGCTTCTGAAATCACTGATTTAGAAATTGGTTCAAATATATGCATAATTCTTCTGTAACTTCCATACCCAGACACAAAAAAAGGTATCTTCTAACATTATTTTTATACAGTTACACAATGCATTCAATTCCATGAGCAAACCAACTGTGGTAGTTGTATCTATAATACATGCTATGTTTTAGGTATGCTATCTTAGCAACACCATTATTACTGCTCTAAAACCACCTGATGCAAATAAAAAGATGATGAATATATAAGAATATCTCTCTGCACCAGAATATTCAGATTTATAGCTAAAAGGAAGTTTATCTTTGTCCCCAGAGTGGCAGTTACTTTCTATCATGATATATTCTGGTATATCAGATAGTTTAAAAAACCAAGCCCTGCTTTAATATGCCTGAGAACCAAATGATTCACTGCAATGATTTATAGAGTAGGACATGCTGCATCACTTCATTCATTCATATAAATGTGTTTCATCATATATTTCTTGAGCATCTATATTGAATGTATTTGATTCCTGAGTCTTTGAATAATGACCTCATTTTCCTTATACCCAGTTTTTTTTCATCCATCTGTGAAATGGGCATAATAATATCTATGTCAAACTGTATTGTAAGGGTTAGATAATATAAAATACTTATAATATTGACTGAAAGATAAATGTCACTTATCACAATATCATCATAATCGCTATGTGTTAGGCAGTATTTCCAGGTACTGGAGATAGAATAGTAAAAAAGACAATTATAATCACCTATCTTATGGAATTTAAAATGTAGCCCACACAGACTGTACATTAAGGCCAATGAAATACTGCCTTGCTTTTCTCCTGGTTTCCTTATTCTACTGGCTGAAGACTAACATCTTGATTTTTGCTTAAGAAACATAAACCTTGAACTTCACCTCCAGGTTTTGCCACTAATATTTCTTGAGGGCCCTTCAGACTCACGTTCAATGTATCTACCTCTATTATGTGCATCCAAAATCAACGTGGTAGCTGGGCATGGTGGTGCATGCCTGTAATCCCAGCATCTCCAGAGGTTGAGTCAGGAGAATCATGAGTTGAAAGTCAGTCTCAGCAACTTAGTGAGTCAATAAGCAATTTAGCAAGACCCTGTCTCTAAATAAAATATTAGGGGCCTTCAGAAGATGAGGGAACAAAGAGGTCACTTCCCTAGATGAACCATGGCATGAAACCAAGAAAAGCAGAGAGGTAGTTTCTCAGCAAGGAGGGTGAATAGAAAAAATTAAGGGGGACTTTGCTGGAATTTAATACTTGACACTCAAAACAGATCAGGGATTCAGGAGATTGAATATAATATTGAAGGAATACTCTGCAGCAGCAGCCAGAGGCGTGAGCCAAAATGGTCCCTTTGCAAACACAATAAAGTGATAAGGGAATCAAAGGAACACATGTTTAGGAAGACTGAGGTGTGTCTGGGTATGGACAGTTTAGATAATCAAAGACATTGCCCAGGCTGCTGCACAATAACCTTGTACATGAAAGAAACCACATCTCTCCCACCAGCATTCAGAGGACAAAGGAAGGAACCATTTTGCAGCCTCAGTGCAGCCCCCACAGTGGCTAAGGTTGCTGACTTGTGGCAGACCCAAGTCTGGTCCAAAGAACAAGCCTGGCAAACCCACAGTGTGTGACAGAAAGTGGGCCTAAGTAACCAGGAGAAAAGCAAGCATGAAGAGAGGTTTACACAAGGGATATCTGGTCCTGGAAACCCACCCAGTTTCCCCCTACCCCCTCCAATCTGACTCTTTGCAGAACCAACTGGGAGAGAAGCACCTGACCAGGAATTCAAAAGGGCAAGCATGAGAGAGGTAGAGTTTGGAGACTAAACCTGAGACCTGGGATCATGGATTCTGCAGGTGACTTAGTGAAATAAGAATTGAGTCCTATATCAAAGGAGTGGAACCCAAAGGAGATCCCGGGGGTACAGCCTTCCAGCATGGACCAGCAATTGGTGAGCTCTGGAGGTGTGCTGATTTAAAATCTCCAGACCAATTGGCATTCAACAAAGAGTCAGGAGCATACCTAAGCCTACACTCCATATCCAGGAGTTCACCCTAGCAACCCTACCCTGAGAGTAAAGCAAAAGTCACACCTCATGTCATAGAGGAAAAGAGAAGCTAAAATCTTTTGATCCCCAACAAAAACAATTCTCCAACTTTGCATTGAGATTTTCCCCCCTCACATTTGCACCATTATTGAAAGCAATTATTTTTTATGGATCAGTTTGTTGAGAACTAGTATGTTTGATTAGGATATTTCAGTTTTGTTTCATATTCTTTTAGTTTTCCTTTTTTTTGCTTTTTCTTCTTTCTTCAATTTTATATTTTTACTTTATATATAATTTTCTCTTACACACTTATCTTGATTGTCTTTCTCTCTTTTCTAACAACCAACATCTATTGCTCCCTCTTCTATTCTTTCCTTAATGTTATGCTTTAATCTTCTCTCCTTCTTACTCATAATCATCACATCCTACACAAATTCTGTTCTATCCTTAACCAACACTCAAAATTGTGAACCCTCTAGCACACTTACTGTTTTTATTGTAGGCAATAGCTGTGCATATCATTTCTGTTTATTGTGACAAAACTGTAGATGTCTTAGCAGGAGTTATTTGGGTTAAGGGTGTATATTTGTATTGGTTGCTGTTATCATTTGTCTGCCCCTTTATAGAAGGTATTAGAAAACTTCAGGGACATGATAAGTATACAGGGTAGAAACTGTGTGGTCTCATACTGCTAGTTGTGTATACACACAAACAACATGAAAAAACAAGGGAACAAATTGCCCCAAACATACCAAGATGCTCCAATAATAGAATCCACTGACACCACAGAGGACAAAATATCAGAGAAGGAGTTTAGAATGTACATATTTAAACTGACCTGCAATATAAAGGACAACTTAAGGAGTTAAATCAGGGAGAATATACAGGAGGTAAAAGATCACTTCAATAAAGAGAAAGACAGAAGTAGACATTCTGAAAATCAAGCAAAAATCCTTGAATGAAGGAATCAATAAACCAAATTAAAAATTCAATGGAAAGCATGACCAACGGACAGAGGTTCAGGCAATGAAGACAAAAGAAATATAATCTTGAAAATAAAGTTGACCATGGAGAGAAGATGTTGACACCATGAACAGAACATCCAAGAAATATGGGACAAATTGATAAGATCAAATTTAAGATTTATCAGGATTGATGAAGGCATGGAAATACAAACCAAAAGAATATAAAATAGTATTAGACAATTCCCAAACCCAAAGAATGAAATGGACAATCAAGTACAGGAGGGTTAGAAGATCCCAAATATTAAAAAAAAATACAGCATACCAACACAAAATCACATTATTATGAAAATGTCTAACATACAGAATAAGGATAGAATATTAAAAACTGCCAGAGAAAAGGGTCAGATTACATGTAGATAAAACCAAATGTGGATCTCAGATGATTTCTCACTACAGACACTGAGATCTAGGAGGTCTTAGAATAACACATAAAATCTCTGAAAGAAAATGGATGCCAAGCAAGAATATATACACAGTAAAATTAAGCATCAAATTTGACAATGAAGTACAAAATTTTCATGATAAACAGAAGTTAAAAGAATTCACAACTGGAAGCCTACACTATAGAACATCTCTGAATAATATTTAATGAATGAGAAATGAAAAATAAAAATGGAAACCAGCAAAGGGAAAAACTACATTAAAGGAATAGTCAATCAAAGGAGAAAGTAATTAAAATGAAAAACCATAAAAAACCAAAATGATTTGGAATATAAATCATATTTTAATAATAATTTGAATGCAAATGGCCAAAATCCATCAATCAAAAAACATAGACTGGCAGATTGGATTAAAAAAACAAGACCCAAAAATATGCTGTCTCCAAGAGGCTCACCTAATAGGCAAAGACAGTCACAGAGTGAAATGAAAAAAATAGGAAAAAATCATATTACTCACATGGATATAGGAAACAAGAAGGAGTTTCTATCCTCATACCAGAGAAATTGGACTTGAAGTCAAAGTTAATCAGAAGATAAAAATAAGGCATTTCATACTACTTAAGGGAATTATACATCAACAAGACATAACAATCATAAATCTTCCTGCCCCAAACAATGGAGCAGCTATGTACATGAAATAAACCATTCACAATTTCAAGAATCAAATAGACCACAACACAATAATACTGGGTAGCACATCTCCCTTACCACTGGATAGGCTCTCGAAACAAAAACCAAAAAAAATGTACAGAATTAAATAATATAATCAATAATTTAGCCTTAACAGACATATAGAGAGTACTTCATCCATCAGTGACTGAATAAACTTTCTTCTCAGCAGCACACAAATCCTTCTCTAAAATACACTATATGTTAGGCCAAAAAGAAAGTCTTAGCAAATACAAAAAAAAAATAAAGATAATACCTTGCCTTCTATCAGATCATAATGGAATGAAATTAGAAATCAATGATAAAATAAAAAAAATAGAAGCTAGTCTAACACCTGAAGACTAAATAATCTACTATTGCATGAAAAATGGATCACAGAATAAATCAGGGATGAAATTTATTTTAAAAAATCTTAGAAATAAATGAGAATAGCAACACAACATATCTAAATTTTGGGGACAGCATGAAGGCAGTTCTAAAAGAAAAGTTTATGGCATTGAGCTCATCATTAAAAGAATAGAAAATCCAGGGGGAAACCAATACGGATATCAGCAGATTTTCCAATCCAGACCTTAAAAGCTAGAAGGGCCTGGAACAACATTTTTCAAGCCCTAAAAGAAAATGGATGCCAACCAAGAATCTTATACCCAGCAAAACTTACCTTCAAATTTGACGATGAAATAAAATACTTCCATGATAAACAAGAGCGAAAAGAATTTACAAAAAGAAAGTCAGCATTACAGAACATTCTCAGCAAAATATTCCATGAGGAAGAGATGAAAAACAAAGAAGCAAATCAGCAAAAGGAGGAGCTATCCTAAAGGAACTCTCAAATAAAGAGGAACCAAGTCGTGTAAAAATAAACAAATAAATGAATAAAATGAGTCAAATGACCGGGAATACAAATCATATCTCAATAATAACCCTGAATGTTAATGGCCTGAATTCATCAATCAAAAGACATAGACTGGCAGATTGGATTAAAAACAAAGATCCAACAATATGTTGCCTGCAAGAGACTCATCTCATAGAAAGAGATACCCATAGACTAAAGGTGAAAGGATGGGGAAAAACATACCATGCACATGGACTCAGCAAAAAGGCTGGGATATCCATCCTCATTTCAGATAATGTGGACTTCAAGCCAATGTTAGTCAGAAGGGATAAGGAAGGACATTTCATACTGCTTAAGGAAACCATAAATCAGCAAGACATAACAATCATAAATATCTATGCCCCAAACAGTGGCTCACCCATGTATGTCAAAAAAATCCTTCTCAATCTCAGAAACCAAATACACCATAATACAATAATACTAGGTGATTTTAACACGTCTCTCTCACCACTGGACAGATCTTCCAAACAAAAATTGAACAAAGAAACCATAGAACTCAATAACACAATCAATAATTTAGACTTAACAGACATTTATAGAATATATCATCCAACAAAGAGTGAATACACTTTGTTCTCAGCAGCACATGGATCCTTCTCTAAAATAGACCATATATTATGCCACAAAGCTAATGTTAGCAAATACAAGAAGATAGAGACACTTCCTTGTATTCTATCAGATCATAATGGATTGAAATTAGAAATAAATGAAAGAGTAAAAAACAGAAATTACTCCAACACCTGGAGATTAAACAATATGCTATTATATGATGAATGGATAACAGAAGATATTAGGAAGGAAATTTAAAAATTCTTAGAGGTAAATGAGAACAAAGAAACATCATATCAAAATCTCTGGGACACTATGAAAGCAGTACTTAGAGGGAAATTTATTTCATAGAGCGCATTCAATAAAAGAAGTAAAACTCAACAAATAAACGACCTAACACTACAGCTCAAAGTCCTAGAAAAAGAAGAACAGACCAACACCAAAAGTAGTAGAAGACAGGAAGTAGTTAAACTCAGAGCTGAAATCAACGAAATTGAAACAAAAGAAACAATACAAAAAATTGACAAAATAAAAAGTTGGTTCTTTGAAAAAATAAACAAAATTGATAAACCTTTAGCCACACTAACAAAGAGAAGACGAGAGAAAACCCAAATCACCAAAATTCGGGATGAACAAGGAAATATCACAACAGACACGATTGAAATACAAAACATAATTAGAAGCTATTTTGAAAATCTATATTCCAACAAAATAGAAAATTTCGAAGATATCAACAAGTTTCTAGAGACATATGACTTGCCTAAACTAAACGAGGAGAACATACACAATTTAAATAGACCAATTTCAAGTAAAGAAATAGAAGA
Source organism: Sciurus carolinensis (assembly GCF_902686445.1). Lineage (NCBI taxonomy): Eukaryota > Metazoa > Chordata > Mammalia > Rodentia > Sciuridae > Sciurus > Sciurus carolinensis. The sequence goes on along the minus strand of NW_025920129.1, from coordinate 484,912 downwards.
AGTCATCAAAAGCCTACCAACAAAGAAAAGTTCAGGACCAGATGGGTTCTCAGCTAAGTTCTACAAAACCTTTAAAGAAGTGCTCATTCCAATACTTCTCAAAGTATTCCATGAAATAGAAGAGGAGGGAACCCTCCCAAACTCATTCTATGAAGCCAATATCACCCTGATTCCTAAACCAGACAGAGACACATTGAGGAAAGAAAATTTCAGACCAATATCCTTAATGAACATCGACACAAAAATTCTGAACAAAATTTTAGCAAATCGCATACAAAAACATATTAAAAAGATAGTGCACCATGATCAAGTGAGTTTCATCCCAGGGATGCAAGGTTGGTTCAACATCAGGAAATCAATAAATGTAATTCACCATATCAACAGACTTAAAGTCAAGAATCACATGATTATTTCAATAGATGCAGTAAAAGCATTTGATAAAGTACAGCACCCCTTCATGCTCAAAACACTAGAAAAAATAGGGATAGTGGGAACATTCCTTAACATTGTAAAGGCCACCTATGCTAAGCCCATGGCTAATATCATTCTAAATGGTGAAAAACTGAAAGCATTCCCTCTAAAAACTGGAACAAGGCAGGGATGCCCTCTTTCACCACTCCTATTCAATATTGTCCTTGAAACTCTAGCCAGAGCAATTAGACAGACCAAAGAAATTAAAGGGATACGAATAGGAAAAGAAGAACTCAAACTATCCCTATTTGCGGATGATATGATTGTATACTTAGAGGAACCAGGAAATTCCACCAGAAAACTCTTAGAACTCATAAGTGAATTTAGTAAAGTAGCAGGATATAAGATCAATGCTCATAAATCTAATGCATTTTTATACATAAGTGATGAATCTTCAGAAAGAGAAGTTAGGAAAACTACCCCATTCACAATATCATCGAAAAAAATAAAATACTTGGGAATCAATCTCACAAAAGAGGTGAAAAACCTCTACAATGAGAACTACAGAACACTAAAGAAAGAAATGAAAGAAAACCTTAGAAGATGGAAAGATCTCCCATGTTCCTGGATAGGCAGAATTAATATTGTCAAAATGATCATACTACCAAAAGTGCTATACAGATTCAATGCAATTCCAATTAAAATCCCAACAATGTACCTTACAGAAATAGAGAAAGCAATCATGAAATTTATCTGGAAGAATAAGAAACCTAGAATAGCTAAAGCAATCCTTTGCAGGAAAAATGAAGCAGGGGGTATTGCAATACCAGAACTTCAACTATACTACAAAGCAATAGTAACAAAAACGGCATGGTATTGGTACCAAAATAGACAGGTAGATCAATGGTACAGAATAGAGGACACGGACACAAACCCAAATAAATATAATTTTCTCATACTAGACAAAGGGGCCAAAAATATGCAATGGAGAAAAGATAGCCTCTTCAACAAATGGTGCTGGGAGAATTGGAAATCCATGTGCAACAGAATGAAATTAAACCCATATCTCTCACCGTGCACGAATCTAAACTCAAAATGGATTAAGGACCTCGGAATCAGACCAGAGACCCTGCATCTTATAGAAGAAAAAGTAGGTCCAGAGCTTCAACATGTTGGCTTAGGACCAGACTTCCTCAACAGGACTCCCATAGCACAAGAAATAAAAGCAAGAATCAACAACTGGGATAGATTCAAACTAAAAAGCTTTCTCTCAGCAAAGGAAACTATCAGCAATGCGAAGAAAGAGCCTACAGAGTGGGAGAAAATCTTTGCCAATCATACTTCAGATAGAGCACTAATCTCCAGAATCTATAAAAGAACTCAAAAAACTCTACACCAAGAATGCAAATAATCCAATTGACAAATGGGCTAAGGAAATGAATAGACACTTCACAGAAGAAGATCTACAAGCAATCAACAAACATATGGAAAAATGTTCAACATCTCTAGTAATAAGAGAAATGCAAATCAAAACCACCCTAAGATTCCATCTCACCCCAATTAGAATGGCGATTATCAAGAATACAAGCAACAACAGTTGTTGGCGAGGATGGGGGGAAAAAGGTACACTCTTACATTGCTGGTGGGGTTGCAAATTAGTGCAGCCACTCTGGAAAGCAGTATGGAGATTCCTTAGAATACTTGGAATGGAACTACCATTTGACCCAGCTATCCCGCTCCTTGGCCTATACCCAAAGGACTTAAAATCTGCATACTACAGAGATACAGCCACATCAATGTTCATAGCTGCTCAGTTCACAATAGCCAGATTGTGGAACCAACCTAGATGTCCTTCAATTGATGCATGGATAAAGAAAATGTGGTATATATATATACAATGGAATATTACTCAGCCATAAAGAATGATAAAATTATGGCATTTGAAGGCAAATGGATGAAATTGGAGAATATCATGCTAAGTGAGATAAGTCAATCTCAAAAAACCAAAGGAAGAATGATCTCGCTGATAAGTGGATGATGACACATAATGTGTGGTGGGAGGGGTTAGTGTTAGGGTGAGAGTTAGGGTTAGGGAGGGGGGCAAGAATGGGGGAAGGAAGGACGGTATAGAGGGAAAAGATGGATGGGAGGGGTGGGGGGAAGGGAAAAAATAACAGAATGAATCACCCAACATTACCCTATGTAAATTTATGATTACACAAATGGTATGCCTTTACTCCATGTACAAACAGAGAAACAACATGTATCCCATTTGTTTACAATAAAAAAAAAAAAGAAAGGGAAGACATGATTAAATATAGTGGTACTGGAAAAAAAAAAGAATAGAAAATCACCTAATATATTACTTAACATTATATTTCAAAGCCCTAGAAAAGGAACAAATCAAAACCAAAAGCAGTAGAAGACAGTAAATAATTAAAATCAGAACTGAAATCAATGAAATGGAAACAAAATAAACAATTCAGAAATCAATAAAAAGTTGGTTCTTTGAAAAAATAAATAAAAAAATAAAACTGATAAACCCTTAGCCACACTAATGAAGAGAAAGAGAAAGAAAACTTAAATTACTAAAATTCAGGATGAAAAAGAAATACCACAACAGACACTACTGAAATATAGAAGATATTTAGCAACTATTTTGATCATGTATACTCTAATAAAATAGAAAATCTTGAAGATGCTGAAAGATTTCTAGAGACATATTACCTACCCAACCTGCAACAGAAGAACATAGACAATTTAAACAGATCAATTCCAAGCAATGAAATAGAAGTTGCCACCAAAAACCTACAAACTGAAAAACCCAGGACCAGATGGATTCTCAGTCAAGCTCTACAGGACCTTCAAAGAAGAATTAATACCAGTACTCTTCAAATTATTCCATAAAATAGAAAAGGAGGGAACACTTCCAAACTCATTCTATGAAGCTAGTATCACCCTGATACCAAAACCAAATAAAGACACATTAAGGAAAGAAAACTTCAGACTATTATCCCTGATGATCATAGATGCAATTATTTTAAATAAAATTCTGGCAAATGACACACAAAAACATATTAAAAAGATAGTGCAGCACAATCAAGTGGGGTTCATTCCAGGGATGCAAGGTGGGTTCAACTTGCATAAATCAATAAATGTAATTCATCACACCAATAGACTTAAAGAGAAGAATCATATGATCATCTCAATGGACAAAGAAAAATCAGCAACCATTCATGTTCAAAACACTAGAAAAACTAGGGATAGTAGGGACATGCTTATACATTGTAAAAGCTATATATAATAAACTCAAGGTCAATATCAATCTAAATGGAGAAAAACTGAAATCATTTCCTCAAAAAACTGGAGAAAGATAAGGATACCCTCTTTCATCACAAGTATTCAACATTGTCCTTGAAACTAGCCAGAGTAATTAGAAGAAAGAAATTAAAGAGCTATGAACAGGAAAAGAACTCCTCAAACTATCCCTATTTGCCAATGACATGATTCTATATTGAGAAGACCCAAAAAACTCCACCATAAAACTTTGTGAGCTGACAAATGAATTCTGCAAATTAGCAGGATATAAAATTAACACACAAAACTCAACTGTGTAACTACACACCAGTGATGAATCAACTGAAAGAGAAATTAGGGAAACTACTGCATTCACAATAGCCTCAAAAATTACATACTTGGGAAGAAATCTTACTAAAGAGGTGATAGATCTCTACAATGAAAACTACAGAACACTAAATAAAGAAGTAGAAGAAGAACTTAGCAGGTGGAAAGATCTCTGATGTTCTTGGATGGGCAGAAATAACATTGTCAAAATGGCCATACTTCCAAAAATGCTATATAGATTTAATGCAATTCCCATTATAAACCCAATGATGTTCTTCACAGAAATAGAAAAAGCAGTCATAAAATTTATTTCAAAAAGTAAGAGACTCAAAATAAACAAAGAAATCCTTAACAAGAAAAGTGAAGCAGGAGGTATCACAATACCAAAACTTAAATTATACCACAGAGCTATAGTAACAAAAATAGCATGGTACTGGCACCCCAACAGACATGTAGACCAATGGTACAGAATAGAAGACACAGAGTAAATCCACATGAATATACGTATCATGAACTTGACAAAGGTGCCAAAAACGTACATTGGAGAAAAGAGAGCCTCTTCAAAAATGGTGCTAGTAAAACTGGAAATCCATATGTAGAAAAATGAACTTCAAACCCTATCTCTCACAGTGCACAAAATTCAACTGAAAGCTGATCAAGGACCTAGGAATTAGACTAGAGACCCTGTACCTAATAGAAGAAAAAGTAGACCCAAATCTACATCATATCAGCTTAGGACCTTGCTTCCTTAACAAGACTCCTAAAGTGCAAGAAGTAAAATCAAGAATCAACAAATGGGATGAATCAAATTAAGAATATCCTTTGCAGCAAAGGAAACAATCAAGAACATTAAGAGAAAGCCTACAGAATGGGAGAAATTCTTTGTCACCTGTACCTCAAAGCATTAATCTCCAGGATATATAAAGATCTCAAAAAATTTAATTAACATAAAAAAACAAAAAATCCAGTCAATATATGTGTAAAGGCACTGAACAGACTTCGCAGAAGAAATATGATCAGTCAACAAATATATGAAAAAATATTCAACATCTAGAGTAGTTAGAGATATAGAAATTAAAACTATACTGAGATTCCATTTCACTCTAATCAGAATGGCAATTATCAAGAATACAAGTGACAGTAAATGCTGGCAAAGATGTGGGGAAAAAGGTACACTAATACACTGATGGTTGGACTACAAATTGAGGCAACCACATGTGGCTCAGTGGTAAAGTGCTCCTGTGTTCAATCCCTTGTGCCAAAAAAATATATAAAAAATAAAAATAAAATAAATAAATAAACATGGTAGTTAACAGGTAGTGTTTTTAGTTGAGGAAATTAAAAATATCACACACACTAGAAATATTAATGGGTTATTTACTTAATACCTGCAGTCTAAGGTCCTGTTATCTGGTAATATTTATTTCAAATGCTGAAACTGAGGTCTCCCAGAGCTACATCAATAATAATTTGTGACTAGGATACAACAGGATTTCCACTTTCCCTGTAAAGACCTGTTTACTATTTTGTTTTGGTTTGTTTTTAAGTGAAATTAATACTACTTGACTTTCAACAGAACTATAGTTCTAGTACAGAGGAGTGAAACTATCTAATAAGAGAGAGCTGCAACAGAAGAACTACAAGAAAGTGGACACAACTTTAAATAAAAACATACCTCTTTTTGAGATTGATCAGAGTCACGTCGAGAAAGACTCAGTTGCAGGCTTTTGTGTCGGCGAATGAGAATTTCCTTTACCTGTTCTGCTGTTCCCATTTCTCCTGGAAGGGTATATCTGTTATATGCTGGAGCCTGGTCAAAATATACAACACCGAGATTTCAGAATTAAAGTACCAACAACATGAAAAAATTTAAACAACCTACACATAATTGAAATTGATATCAACTTCTAAAGTATGAAAGGTATTAGAGTTCTTCAAAGATTCAAGAAGGTATTGATCTCTTTTATTCTTTATATATTTCTACTGGGCTAAGACCATAAGGCATATTTCTCCAGCAAAAATCATTAAATATATCTCTACTTTAAAAAAATTCATAAATATGTAACTGCAAAAAAACCCTACATTTTAAAGAAACCCATACTTTTTAATACATCATGCCTTTAGAGATTTTGTGTGGTATTTTTGAAACTATGTATACATCAAAATTTTGATGGCTGGATTAGATTAATGTTAAAACTTAACAATTATTTTATTATCTTTTCCAAAAAAAATATAAACTATAAACTACTTAAAAATATGTTACCTCTAGATGGAAAGAAGAAACAGGGTGGAAGGAGAAAGGGATGATAGCTACACTTACATAAATTATCTAATAGTGTATTTTCAACTGCAAAACCAAATTCACATTTTATATAATAAAAGGAAATCTAAATTAAAAAAGACTTGAAAACAAACTGAATTTAAGGAAAGATTGATTAATAGAGATCATATCTAACCTCTCTCCTAAAACAACCAAAGCATGGAAAAAGTATAGAAAACAATGGTTTGTAACAACTAAGTAACTGATTAATAATAATAATCAATAATTCATAATTAATCAAGTGATTAGAAAAGTGAAAGCAGCAAAATGGAAACAAAGGAGGTAAGCCCTACAATTACTTCATCTTACTGCTTTGGGAGATTTCCCATGCTGTGATGCAGGAAGTGAAAGCAGTAAAATGGGTTATTTTACAATGATGAACTGTTCCATTCATTAACAGAACATAAGAATATTTAGTAAGTTGTATGTGTATAAACAAAGCTTTAAAATATGTAAACAAAACCTGAATCATAAGTAATAATAAACAAATCTAAATTTTAGATTTTACAATGCTCTCCCTCCACTTCCTCCTCCTCCTTCTTTTTCTTCTTTTCTCTCTCTCTCTCTCTCTCTCTCTCTCTCTCTCTCTCTCTCTCTCTCTCTCTCTGTGTCTCTGAATATCTCATGCACTGTGTAAACAGAAAATCAACAATAGAGAAAACCTGAATATCACTATTAGTTACATTCACCTAATTGACAAATGTAGAGCATTCCATCCAACAAAAATAGAATACATTTTCCTTAATGGAGTATACAGAGCATTGACCAAGATACATCCTATTTTAAACTATTAAAATACAATCAAAGAAGCCAAGTAACACAATTTGTATTCTCAGATGGCAGTGGAATTAAATTCCAAATTAACAAAATAAAGATTTTATTACCAAATATTTTGAAACCTAATAGAATACACTAAATAATCAATAATTCAAGAGATATTTAATAAGGGAAAATATAAATTATTTTGAACTGAATTAAATTTAAAACATAATATACCAAAATTTGTGAGGTGCTATTAAACCATATTTACAGAGAAATTTCTTGCATTAAGCACCTGCAACAGAATAGAAGAAAGTTCTAAAATGAACCACTACAGCTTCTAATGTTAAGAAACTAGGAAACAAATGATCAATTGAAATCAAAATACCAAAAAAGAAAAATAGAGACAAATGTGGAAATTAATGAAATTGAAAATAGAAAAATGATAGAGAAAAATCAATACAAATATTTGATCTGTGGTGTCATTAATATTAATAAAACTTTATTTGAGTTTATCAAGAAGAAGAGACAGAAGATATAAATTCCCAATATCCGGATGACATCACTATAAATTCTATTGCAATGTAAACAGTAAAAAGGGAATAGTTTGAACAACTTTGTGCTGACAAAGAAATGACAACTTATATAAAGCTGACAGGGAGGTCTAATCAGTGTAATGAGGCAAAAAACATTTGAAATGCATGTCAAAGACAATAAGAAAGTATTAAAATTGTCTCAGTTGTTTGCAGAGGACATCATCATCTATATAGAATATTTAATGTAAAATAAAAATATCCTATTCAAGGCCTGGCACAGTGGCACACACCTGTAATCTCAGTGGTTCAAGAGGCAGAAGCAGGAGGATCTTGAGTTCAAAGCTAGCCTCAGCAAAAATGAGGCACTAAGCAACTCGATGAGATCAACTCTCTAAATAAATACAAAATAGGACTGGGGATGTGCCTCAGTGGCCAAACTCCCCTGAGTTCAATCCCCAGTAACCCCCCAAAAATATATCCTATTCAAATAAATACGTGATCTTAGCAAGATTATAAAATATGATATCACTATTTTAAAGTTTTCTTTCTATATCTCAGGAAAAAGTAACATGAAAAAGTTAAAATAATATTTACAAGAATATCAAAAAATTTGAATACATAGGTATGAATTGTACACTGAAAAATCATTACTGAGATAAAAGAAGACATAAAAATGGAGACATATAAGATACACCATATTTATGATTTAAGAATCTGTTGTTGAGATATCAGTTCTTTCCAACTGATCTGTAGATTTAATGCAATAAAAATGGAAATTTCATCAGGCGAAGTGATGTAAGTTAATAGGCAACAGGGAATTCAAAAGACATGCGCCTCTACAAAGACAGAAAAATCAAGTAAATCTATCTAAATCTACTTTTCAAGAATTCTCAAAATTAGTTGAAGGCTCATCACCACCAAGCAAATTGTGACTTAAGAAAAGGGCCACTTAAAAATGATACCAAAACTTTGTGGCATTTTTATTTGCCCTTGTCCCATGCCTCTTCACATCTCTGTATTGATCTTAGAGATCACTTAGAGACAGTCTCAGGATGGATCTCCATGTTATCCCATTTTATGTTGCTATAAAAATGCTAGAGACTGAGTTCTTTATACAAAAACAGAGGTTTACTTAATTCACAGTTCTGGAAGTCTAAGAACATGGTGCCAATTTCCTGACTGTATCAAAACACAGCAGAAAAGCAGAAAGGGAACCATTCACATGCAGAAAAGCTTAAGTGTTTGGGGTGGCCTCAGTTTATAAAAACATTGTCTTAGAAGAACTAACCCTTTTCAGAAGACTGGCATTAATCTCTTTATAGGACAGTACTCTCACAGTTTAATTATTTTCCACTAGGCCCTGCCTCAAAAATTCCACTACTTCTCAATGGTAGCACACTGAGGACCAAGCTTCAAATACAAGAAAATTTGGGGAACATATTCAATTCATATCCAAGCAATATTAGACCTTTATTCTATTTCCAGAGAAAGTAGAAAGGCCCTTAATCTCTAAGAATTATATTTGCATATGCTAGCCTATCTAGGGTTGCATTAACTGAAAAATGCAGTTGCCTTTGTATTGCATAAATGAGAATTATACAGAGTGTGAAAGTGGCTCTTTAGAGGTGATTCTCAAAATTATTGCAAGGCAAATGAAAAAACTGTTTCTGTGTCAAAAATATGGTGGAGGCAAAAACTGAAAATATACATCAAAAGTGTAGGAGACAAAAAAACTCAGATTTCCTTGAAAGATTACATCATTCAAATTATCAGCATATATTAGAGTATATAGAAAGCCACAAAGCTGGGCCAGGTGGCACACACTTGTCCCAGAGACTTGGGAGGCTGAAGCAGGAGGATTGTGAGTTCAAACCCAGCCTCAGCAACTTAGCAAGGCCCTAAGCAACTCGGCAAGGCCCTGTCTCTAAAAAATATTTTAAAAGGGCTGGGGATGTGGGTCAATGGTTAAGCACCCCTGAGTTCAATCCCTGGTACCAAAAAAAAAAAAAAAAAAAAAAGTAGACAGTCACAGGCATACAAAGGAAAGGATGTATGCACAGAAAAAAAATCTAAGAAAACTTGAAGTGATCACCTCTAGCTGATGTGTATACTTAGCTCCAGAAGACACTGAATGCTAAGGCATACTTACAAACAACTTGAGTAAACATTTACATAGTGTTCCAACACAGGACGAATCTACAAAGACTGTGACATATTTTTACCTCATATCAATTTTTTTCTGCCTTTTCTTCCCACTTATGGCATTCTTGGAATCTCTGTGTGTACACTAGCTAAAAGAAGGTTAAATGCACAAGGATTTTAGAAATTACATATGACAAAGACACCACTTTAAGAGTTAATTAGAAGAAGGAGGAGGAGAAGGAGATGAAGGAGGTGATGGCAGATATAGCCCATAGAAAACAACAGCAAAGTTCTGGAGAAGGAGAGGGAAGAATCTGATTTACAGAATTGCTGTATTATAATATTTGAAATGTCCAGCTTTAAACAAAGTATAGGCCGTTCACAAAATGAACTAACAAATTATTAGAGAGAAAACACATGGGTTGGACTTAATAGATGAAGAATTTACATCAACTGTTTCACATATAGTGAAAGAGATAAAGGAAACTATAGACAAAGGAATAATGGAAAATGATGGAATTATTTAAAACTAGAGAGTATTTTAAGAGTTTGAAATTATAAAAGGGACTACAACAAATATTCTGGACCTGAAAAACAAAGCTAAAATGGTAAAAAGAAAATCGAAAATTAAGATTTTTTAATAGCATGTTTGAGCAGGTAGAAAAAATAAAATTCTTGAGAAGAAATGATTGAAATTATCAAACCTCAGAGGATAATGAAGTGAGAATGAAGAATTATAGCAGAGCCTAAAATACCTGTAGGACAATATCAAGAATACCAACATATGCATAATGGAAGTTTTGGAAAGGAGAAAAGGAAGGGGAGGAAAAATATTTGAAAATATAGTGGTAAAAACATTTGGTAAGATAAACAAATCTACATATCCTTGAAACACAATGGACTCTAAAAAGGAGAAACTCAAAGACATTCACACTGAAATAGATTGCAATCACATTGACAAAGATAAAAATGAACAGTGAATCTTGAAAGCAGCAAGAGAGGAGTAACTCATCATGTCCAAATAATCCTCAACTCTTCACAGTAGACATGTACTGGAATCAGCCTAGATACCTTTCAGCAGAAAAATGGATGAAGAAAATGTGGTATATATGCAAAATGACATACAATTCAGTCATACAAAAAAATTAAATCATGTTATTTGCAGGAAAATGGATGGAACAAGAGCTATCATGTTAGGCAAAGTAAAGCAACCTCAGAAAGACAAGTATCATGTGTTTTCTCTCATATGTGGAATCCAGAAAAAATAAAGACATGAAAATAGAAGGGAATAAAAGGAATGGTGTTTAAGAGAGGGTGTTACTAAACGGATGAGGACATATAATGGAGGGTGGGAGGGGTTAGCATTAGGGTTAGGGTTATGTTTAGGGTTAGGGTAAGAATGAAGGAAGGAAGGACCGTACAGAGGAAAAGAGGGGTGGGAGGGGTGGGGGAAGGGAAAAAATAACAGAATGAATCAAACAACATTACCCTATGTAAATTTATGATTACACAAATGGTATGCCTTGACTCCATGTACAAATAGAGAAACACCATGTATCCCATTTGTTTACAATTAAAAAAAAAGAGAGGGTGTTACTAAATTTGGATATGATTTAAGTACATTATATGCATGTATGAAATTGTCACACTAAATCCTGTTATTTTATACAATCAATGTATTCTAATAATTACAATAAAAGGATCAATAGTCAGTTGAGTACTCATCAGAAAACATGGAGACTAGATTCAATGCTCTGACATTTTTAAACTGTTGAAATAAAATAATTAAGCAAGAATTCTATATTGTTGTTTATACATTGGGCTGGAGTTGTAGCTCAGCGGTAGAGTGCTCACCTAGCACATATGAGGCACTAGGTTCGATCCTCAGCAACACATAAAAATAAATAAATAAAACGAAATAAATGTATAAAAAAAGAAGAAAAACTTAAGAATTTCTCAGATGAACAAAAAACTGAGGGAATGCACTGATAATAATCCTCCTCCTTAGAAAAGGCTAAAGATAACGCTTCAGATAGATATATAAAAATATTAGGCAGGGATTTGAAGTCATAGGAAAAATAAAGAATTCCAATGAAGGTGAATTACACAGGCTAATACAAAAGTCAATATTTTTATACTTTTGATTTGCAAATCATCTTTGTTTCCCATGTGATTTTAAAGAAAAATATATGACAATAACTATGAATTAATGTTAATATGTATCATACATTGTACATAGGCAAATATGTAATGTGTGGCCATAAAAACAGAATAGACAGGAATGGGAACAAAGATTTTCTATGATATTTAAGTTAACTTATTTTTAATTTAAACTAAAATGTTAAAAATTTAGGATGCTAGTGGTAAACCTCATTTAATAAATAAGAAAATATCTTTCAAAGTTTTTAAAGAAATAAGGGAATAAAATTGGTACCCTTTAACTCCTGCCTCCATCCTGATAGGAAGTAGAGGAGTACTTTCTAATAGTTTCCCTTGGGGGGAAAAATCAATTTTTAACAGATTACTTTGGTTTACAGATATGTTTGTAAGATTTTATAAACTATAAGTCTCAGCATTTAAAGTCAAAAGAAGGTCAGGTACTTCATCTCTACTACAAAATCAAGTATATAAAAATCCTGGAAACATTATTATAGAGTTTTTCCTCTTTCTATAAAGAATCATATTTCACTTTAGTGAGAGCTTAGTCATGAAATAGCCTCGAATAAAAGTGAAATATGACCTTTTTTTCTCTTCTTTTTTTGTAGATTTGGACACTTTTGTTAAATAAAGAAAATACGTTTGGGTTAAAAAAAAAAGAAGGTGGTAGGGGAGAAAATGAATCAGAAAAGGATCTATAAAGACATATAAAAAACAAAGAGTAAAATGATCCTTTTTGAAAAAGTTTCAATGCAAATGGATTAAATACTGCATTAAAAATTCAGAGAGTAGGCCAAGTGGATAAAAACACATAATCCAAATATATGCTGTCTAATAGTGACTCACTTTGGATCCAAAAGAAAGATAGCTTGAAAACGAATGGATGGAAAGAGATAATTCCATTGAAATAGTCACTAAAATGCCCTGCATTCTGAACTCCTACACACAATAGAAACAATCAAGACAAAACACTGCCTGCTCCAAGCAGCCACAGGCCCCTGAGCTGATAAACAAGAACAGGTTGGTGGGAGGTGCTTAGCAACTAGGGAAGTGCCTCCTGTGCCCCAGCAACTCTAGGGGGATCCACAGTCAAAGAATGATGGACATGTGCTAAATGTCCAAAACTCTAATGAAATACAAACAGATTTGACAAAAATTTTCTTCACCTTGGCATGGTTTACTATAAATAAATTCTATATCAATTATGATCACATATATCATTCTTTAACCTTTGTTGAAAGTTGTTACCTTAATAGCCAACATTGTACCTTCAGCCTGTATTTCTTCCAATGGATAAAGGCATTGTTGGAATTCTTTTCTTTTTTTTTCTTAGCTCTAGTTTGTACTTGCTCCTTTTATGCCCTATTTGCCCTATTTCATATATTCAACTATCTAAAATACCCACCATCCATCTTTTTCACCTTTATATATTTGTGTGTATTATTCTTTTCTTTCTTTCTCTTTTTCTTTATTTCTTCTCATTTCTTTTTTATTTTATTTTATTTTATTTCTTTTTCTTTTTTTTTTTTGCCCAGTCTTCCTTCTCACCCTTTTAACCCTCGTTTAACATTATAGCAATTTTAATAAATTCAATAACTAATTTTTCAACCTATATCAGAACTTTGCTACAAGTTTATACTTGGATATAAGGAGCTGTAGAAAACAATCTGAGCTAGTTTTTCTAAAAGACTTGACTCTGAAATGATTATAATAAATAGGACATACATTAAGTTAAGGTTGCACTGATACTGGGGTCAGTAGAGGACAAAAAATAAGTTAAGGTATCAATATCTAGAAAGAAGCCCAACCCAGGGCACTTAAAAGAAAGAAGCTCACAAAGTAGTCCAATGCTTTAAAAAACAAGCAATAACTATCCCAATATATGGGTAGACATAAAAGCAGTACAAAAAACAAGGAAACAAACCACATCAAACAGGCCATATGTTGTATTCAATTGTATTTAATCTTTTCAAAGAATAATATTAGAATTTTTTTTAATCTAAGAAATTAGATGTAAATTCAAATATAAGAGGTGTACAGAACTTCAAATAGACAAAATAAAAGCAGATCTACTCCAGGACACATTATAATTAAAAGGCCTACCACAGAGAATAGGGATAGAGGTTTAAAGCTATAAGAGAAAAACAAATGGTCACATTTAGTGATAAACCAATTCACTTTCAAAAGATTTCTCAACCCAGACCCCAAAAGCCAGGAGGGCTTGGAATACTATATACCAAGCTATGAAATAAAATTGATGCCAATCAAGATTACTATATCCAGAAAAATTAAGCTCCTTAATTGATGATGAAATAAAATCTTCCACAATAAACATAAGCCAAAATAAGTCATAAGTGGAAAGACTTGCACTAAAAAGTATTCTCAATGAACTATTTCATGAAAAATAAAAATGAAAACCAGTACAGGGATGCATTACATGAAAAGAATCAACTGAAGGAGAATCAATCAAATGTAAACACTAGAAACATATCAAAATGACATGAAATGAAGAATATCTTTCTATAAAAACATTGTATTATTGAACAGTATGAATTCTTCAATCAAATGATATAGGTGGACAGATTGGATTTAAAACAAGAATATGTTGTTTGCAAGAGACTCACCTCATAGGCAAAGACATTCACAGACTGAAGGTGAAAAAATGGGGAGAAACATAACATGCAAATGGTATATACAAACAAGCAAAGATAGCTATTCTCATATCACACAAAGTAGATTTCAGGCCAAAATTAATCAGAAGAAACAAAAAAATAACTTCATACTGATCAATGGAATCATCCAAAAATAAAAAATAATGATTATAAATATTTATACCCACCAAAATGGTACATCTATATACATAAAACAAAACATTCTTAATATTAAGAATCAAATATACCACAATACAATAAACTGGGTTAACACACCTCTTTTACCACTAGATAAATCATCCAAACATAAACAAAGTAAAGATTACACATGACCAAAAATATGAACCTAGGAGACATCTAGAGAATATTTCAAGCATGATCAACTGAATTAACTTTCTTCTCTGCAATACATGGAACATTTTCTAAAATATACCATATTTTAGTTCATGAAGCAAATTTTAGCAAATACAAAAGAAATACAGACGATACCTTGCATTCTATCATATTATAATGAAATGAAATCAGAAATTAATGAAGATAAAAAACAGAAACCACTCTAACAACTTGAGATTAAATAATACACTTTTGAATGATGAATGGATAGCAGAGGAAATCAGGAGAGAAATGAAAAATTCTTAGAAGTCTATGAGAATAATGATACAACATATCAAATCTCTGGGATAGTATGAAGATGATTCTAAAAGGGAAGTTTATAGCACTAAGTTCATAAGTCAAAAACAATAGAAAGAAACCAATTAACAATGTATCATTACACCTCATGGGCCTAGATTAAGAAGAACAAACCACCACCAAAATAAATAGAAGAAAGGAAATAATTAAAATCAGAGTAAAAAAGGAATGAAATTTACAATTTAAAAAAATAGAAGAGATCAAGGAACCACAGCATCGGTCTTGTGAAAGGATAAACAAGATTGATAAACCCTTAGCCAAACATACCAAAAGAGAAAAAGATGACTTTAAAATCAAGATATTAGAGTTGCAAAAGTACATATCATAGATACTACTGAATTCCAGAGGACTATCAGAAAATATTTGAAAATTTATATTGTAATAAAACTTGAAGATTTTGAGGTATTTCTAGAGACATATGACTGGCCCAAATTGAACCATAAGGATATAGAAAACAAACAAATGAAATTGAATCTGCTATCAAAAGCCTTACAAAAAAAAAGCCTAGGAATGGATGAATTCTCAGCCAAGTTCTACCACACCTTCAAGAACTGACATCAATCCTCTTTAAATTATTCAATAAAATAAAAGAGAAGGGAATGCTGCCATACTCATACTACAAAGCCAGTATCACCCAGATACCAAAACTAGACAAAGACATATCAAGGAAAGAAAACTTCATGCCAATATCTTTGAAGAACAACCATGCAAAAATTCTTAATAAAATATTGGCACACTGCATACAAAACCACATTAAAAAGATAGTGGACTAAGGGGCTGGGGAGATAGCTCAGTCGGTAGAGTGCTTGCCTTGTAAGCACAAGCCCTGGGTTCGATCCCCAGCACCAAAAAAAAAAAGATAGTGGACTAAAATCAAGTAGATTTCATGTCAGGGATGCAAGTTTGATTCAATATACAGAAATAAATAAATGCAACTCACCACATAAATAGAATTAAGGGCAAGAATCACAATAGATGCAGAAAAGGTAATTGACAGAGTACAATGCCCATTCATAATTAAAACAGTAGAGAAACTGGGGATAGAAGGCACAACATGATAAAACATGAGGAAACCCAAGGCCAACATTATCCTTAATGGACAAAAACTGAAAGCATTTCCTCTAATTACAGGAATAAAACGAGAATGCCCACTTACCACCATTCCTCTTTCATGTGATCCTTGATACTCTAGCTAGAGCAATTAGGCAAGAGAAGAAAGTTAAAGGGATATAAATAGGAAAAGAAATAATCTGTTTGCTCTTTATATGATCCTATGTTTAGAAGACTCAAAAAACTCTATCAGAAGATTTCTGGAACTGATATATGAATTCAGCAAAATAGCAGGATACCAGGTCAACACCCATAAATCAATCATGTTCATATACTTCAATAAAGAATTTGCTGTAAAAGAAATTATGAAAACATCCCATTCACAATCACATCAAAAAAGAAAAAATATAACTTGAGAATCAATCTACCAAAGAGTTGAAGGACTTCTACACTGAAAACTACAGAACACTAAAGAAAGAAATTGAAGATGACCTTAGATGTTGGAAAGACCTCCCTTGTTCTTGGGTATGCAGAATTAATATTGTCAAAATGGACATACTACCAAAAAAGCCATACGAATTCAATATAATCCCCTTAAAATATAAAAAACATTCTTCACAGAACTAGAAAAAAACAGTTTTGAAATTCATTTGGAAAAAAATATGACCTAGAATAGCCAAAGCAATCCTTAGCAAAAAGAGAATTGTTGGAGACATCACTATACTGAACTTCAAATTATATTACAGAGCTAAAGTAACAAAAACAGCATGATGCTGGCACCAAAACAGGCATTCAAATAATGGGATAGAAGAGAAGTCATAGATGCAAACCCACATAAATACAGTTATTTCTTACTAGATATTTTGATCAGTTTTTTCACTGCTGTGACTAAAAGACTTGACCAGAACAATTGTAGAAGAGGAAAGTTTATTTGAGGGCTCATGGTTTCAGAGGTTTCAGTCCATAGACAGTTAGCTCCATTCCTTGGGGCTCCAGGTGAGACTGAATATCATGGTGGAAGAGTGGTGAAGGGAAGTGGCTCACATAATGAACAAGAAGCTGAGAGAGACTCCACTTGCCAGATGCAAAATATATATCCCAATAGCATGCCCCCAGTGAGCAGCCTCCTCTAGCCACACCCTGCCCATCTTCAGTTTCCACTCAACCCCATCAGGGGATTAATTCACTGATTGGGATAAGACTCTCATAACCCATCATTTATCCTCTAAAACTTCTTGCATTGTTGCATATGTGAGCTTTTGGGGGACAACTCACATGCAAACTGTAACACTAAACAAAGATTCCAAAAACATACATTTGGGAAAAGATAGCATTTTAAACAAATGGTGCTGGGAAATCTGGAAATCCATACTTAGAAGAAATTTAACCCTTATCTCTCACCCTGAACAAAAGTCAACTCAAAATGGATCAAAGACATAGTAAATAGACCAGAAATCCTGCAACTGCTCAAAGAAAATAGAGATCCAGCACTCCATCGTGTCAGTACAGGAGCATACATCCTAAACAAGACTGGTAAAATGCAAGAAATAAAATTAAAAATTCATAAGTAGGATGGCATCAAATTGAAAAACTTCTTTGTAGGAAAGGAAACAAAATCATGAGGAGAGAGCCTATAGGATGAGAGAAAATTTTGCCATCTGCTCCTCAGGGCACTAATATACACAATGTAAAAGAACTCAAAAAACTTTACACCAACAAATCATATAACTCAATCGATAAATGGGCAAAAGAACTAAACAGACACTTTGCCAAGGACAAAATACAAATTGACAACATGCATATGAAAAAATGATCAAAATCTCTAACAATTAAGGAAATGAAATAAAAACTACATTGATATTTTATCTGACTCCAAAGGACAATTATCAAGAGTACAAATAATAATAAATGTTTGTGAGAATGTGTGATAAAATGTACACTCATACATTGTTGGTGAGACTGCAAATTAGTGCAACCACTATAGAAAGCAGAATGAAGATTCCTCAAGAACTAGGAATGGACCCACCATATGACCCAGTCATCCCACTCCTCAGTGTACACCCAAAAGATTTTAAATCAGCATACTACAGGAATGCAGCCATATCAATGTTTATAGCAGCACAATTCCCAACCAAGATATGGAACCAAACTAAGTACCCTTCAACAGAAAATGAATAAAGAATATATGGTATATATACAAAATGGGTTACTACTCTGCCATAAAAAAGAATGAAATTGTGGCACTTGCCAGTAAATGGATGAAACTGGGGACTAACATGCTAAGTCAAATAAGCAAGTCCCAAAAAGACAAAGGTCAAGTGTTTTCTCTGATATGGGAAAGTTAATCCAAAATAAGTGTGCATGGTGGGGGGAAATGTGTTGGAAATTCCATCTGAGGGAATATAAATAGAGTAGCTGAAGAGGATAGAGGGGGAGGAAAAAGGGATGTGATAGAATAATAACAGTAGAATAAATCTGAACAAACTTTTGTATGGACATACATGAATATACCATATTGACTCTCAACATCAATTATATCCACTATTAAAAATACTACAAGTAAATTGCAAAAAGATAGTAGAATAGAGGGAGGGGAACTAGTGAGGGAGGATGTGGGAGTAGGAAAGTACTGGGGACCAACTAGAGCAAATTATATTCTTTGCTTTCATTATCATGTCAAAATGTATCCAAACATTATATAACACTAAAAAGAATAAAAAAATACAATTAAATAAAATAAATGGAAAATCTAATACAAAATTTTTACAAGTAAAGAGTTATGAACCATCAATCCAATTCCTGAAAAACTCCAAGGCTTGGTGGATTAACTTGTGAATTTTACAAACACTTGAAATATTTAATATTAATTCTCTGAAACTCTTTTAAAAATGTACAAGGAGGCAACACTTCCTAATTCATTCAGTGAAGCCAATATTATCCTGATGCAAAAACCAGACAAAAATCATTAGGGAAAATATGCAGAATTATGTCAGTTTTAAAAAGTGTTGCCAAAATTACCAAAAAGATAAAAAATACAACAAATAACTATAAGGTAATACTTAATTTTACTGTGAAATTTTTATTTTGCTTCAGACAGTGTGATTTTTTACAAAATGTAAGTTTGTGGCAATCTTGCATAGAGTAGGACTATTGGCACCTTTTGTATTCCAACATATGATTATCTCATGTCCTGCATCACATTTTGGTCATTGTTCTAATACTACAAATGTTTTTCATTATGTCATTTTGGTGATATGTGAACAGTGATTTTGTTATTACTATTGTAATTGTTTTGGGTGCCAGGAAATCCAGTCCTTTAAGAGAGCTAGTGATGTATTCTGACTGGTCTACCAATGGATTCCCATCTTTCTCCTTGTCCTTAGGCACCCCATTCTCCAGTAACAATTAATTGAACCGATCAATAATACTACTGTGGTCTCTGAGTGTTGAAGTAAAAGGGAGAGTTTCATATCTCTCACCTTAAATCAAAAGTTAAAAACAAATTTCAACTTAATGAGGAAGGTATGTGAAAAGCTGTAATAGACCAAAAGCTGGGCCTCTCATGCCAAATAGGCAACTTGTGAATGCAAAAGAAAAGTTATTTAAAGAAAATGGGTGCTACTGCAGTGAACACACAAATGATAAGAAACTGAAATTGTTTTTATTACTAATATTGAGAAAGTTTAAGTGGTCTAGATACAATATCAAACCAAACATAATATTCCCTTAAACCAAAGCCTCATCCAAAGGAAAATACTGACTCTCCTCAACTTTATGAGGACTGTGAAAGATGAGCAAGCTGCTTAAAGAAAAATGAAAGTGAGCAGAGTTTAGTTGGTGAGGTTTAAGAAAATAAGGTATCTCCATAGCATATGAGTGCAAGGTGAAATTGCAAGAACTCATTTAGAAGATGCAGCAATTTGTCCAGAAGTTGTAGTTAAGATAACTCATGAAGGTGGATGCATTAAATGACAGAATTTCAATGAAGATGAAACAAACACATATTACAAGAATATAAAGAAATTTCATAGTTTCAAAGGGCAGGTTGTCTCTAATATTAGGGGATGATATGGCTAGTGACTTTAAGTTGAAACCAATGCTCATTTACCACTCCAAAAATTGTAGTGCCCTCAAAAATTACACTAAATCTTCTTTGCCTGTGCTCTATATATGTATGGAAAAGAAAAGCCCTAAATAACAGCACATCTCTTTACAATATTTTGGTTTTTTCTTCAATGATTCTATAGTTGTTTTTTTATTTGTCCTAATTAGTTATACATGACAACAGAATGCATTTTGATTCATTGTACATGAATGGAGCACAACTATTCATTTCTCTGGTTGTACATGATGTAGAATCATACCATTCATACAATTATGCAAGTATCTAGAGTAATGATGTCAATCTCACAATCTCATTCCACCATCTTTTTTTTTTTTTTTTTTTTTTTTGCGGTGCTGGGGATCGAACCCAGGGCCTTGTGCTTGCAAGGCAAGCACTCTACCGACTGAGCGATCTCCCCAGCCCTCATTCCACCATCTTTCCCACCCCCCTCTCCCCTTCTATCTCCTCACTATCCTATGCCCAATCCAAAGTTCCTTCATTCATCCTTAATGAATATTTTAAGCCTGCTGTTGAGATCTTTGAAAAATTAATTTCAAAATATTACTGCTCAAGAGCTCTGATGCAGATATTCAATAAGATTAATGATATTTGCATGTCTGCTAACACAATGTACATTCTGCAGATTGTTGATCAAGAAGTCATTTGAATTTCAAGTCCTAGTTGAGAAATATGTCTTGGAAGACTATAGCTTTCATAGATATTAATTCTTCTGATGAATTTGAGCAAAATAAATTGAAACAATCATGAAAAGGATTCACCATTCTAGATTCCTTTAAGAATATTCATGATTCATGGGAGGAGATGAAAACATCAATATTAACAGGAGTTTGGAAGAAGTTGATTCCAACTTTCATTGAATTTCTTTGAATGATTCAAGACATCCATGGAGGAAGTAACTGTACATATGGTAGAAATAGTGAGAAAACTAGAAGTAAAGTCTATAGATATAATGGAACTGCTGCAATCTCAAAAAACAGATGAGAATATGCTTCATATGAATGAGAAAAGAAAATCACTTCTTGAGATGTGTTGGGACTTATGACACGTTAACTAACTCAGGCTGACTCCTTACTCCTGGCGAGTGAGCAATATCAAGGCCTCAAAGGCAGTTTCAAAGGTTAGTGACAATAAATCAGGCCACCGTTAGGGATTGGTTAACAACAGTTCCGTGAACGTGATCAGCTCATGCTCGCCATATAGTCCTATGGGACTCTCACCTGCGTGAACCCCTCATGTCTTGCTGACCTTTAAGCTGATTGGTTCCCGCCTAGCCCCCACCCTACATAAAAGCTGTGTGACTTACTCAATAAACGAGTTCCTGCTGCGACTGGTCTCCCTGACGCATCTGATTGTCCTCCGCCTGGAGGGCTGGGATCAGGCGGTCAGCCGGCCCTTCCTATCCTGGTCTGAACTTGTTGGGGTGTGTCCCCTTCCCTTGTCGCTGGTTGAGAAGAGCAAGGGGGCTTAAGACCCCAACATCTGGCACCCAACGTCGGGCCCCTCAAGGCTGATCCGCAGTCAAAGCAAAGAGGCAGCTTCGAAACTGAAAGTACTGGCAGATTGGGCCAAGCAAGTTCCGAGGCAAGGGCATTCCTGAAAAGATGGGGCAAACACACACCACACATGGTGACCCTGCACTCTCAGCTCTTAGACTCATGCTGAAGAGTAGGGGCCTTGAGTTGTCTGATACACAGAAGGAAAAAGCCTGGGACACCTTTACTCGGGTGGCCCCTTGGCTTCCTGCCACTAATCTTTTTGACTGGTCCACATGGGATTGTGTAGAACAACTTGTTAGGAAGAGTGAAATCAACTTAGGGGAGGGTCCCCCATTGGGAGTCTGCCCTACACTATCCGCCCTTAAGGCCTGCTTCTCTCCAGGACCTCCCAAAGGGGGCTCCAAGGTTCCCCCCAAAGAGCCTCTGCCTCCAGATGGCGGGAAATCTTCCCGGTGGCCATTTTGTAATACTGGGAGAGAACTCACTGACTCTAACCTCCTGCCTCATTGTATGACCTTCCCGGTAAATGCTAAAATGTTAGTTTGGGAAGGAATGACTACCGATCACAAATTGGCCTGTGCAGGGATGAAAGATTGCTCCATGGGAAGGTGGATTGTGGCTACCAAAGATATTGGCACACAGCTTCCGCAAACAAGCTGGCAGATGGAAAGGGATTCCTTATCTTCAAGTCTCTTCTTTCTTGCGCTTCTATGCTCTTCCTGCAAACTCGAATGCCTCCTTCTTCTCCCCCTCTTAATCCCTCCTCCTCCTCCAACTTGAACTCAGCTGTTTCTACTTCCATTCCCCAGCCCTGCCCACCTAGTCCTCCTGCCATGAGGTCCCACATACGTTGGTGTGGAGGGAGTAAACAGCCCAACCATCAGTGGCATGTCCTCGTAAGGAGTATGATATAGTAGCCCCAGTTCCCACAAGTATTGGGAGATAATTGTTTCACAATTTTCTGTGTCCAAATCTGAATTGATTACTAACCAGGAATAGGGGTTAAAATGCCCTAGGCATCAAGTTTCTGCTGGAACATTTTAGCCCCTTTCAGATCCAGATCTCAGTCAAGGCTTACATTGAAATGTAAATGGAGGAAGCCAGAAGGCTCAGTAGGAGACTGGTCTCAAACCCAAAGGAAAAAATTTTTAAAAAAGAGCAAAAAGAGTCTTAACTGAACCCCAGCAAAAGTAAAAGTAAATGGTGCTTTACTAAAGTAATTAACCACCATATCATTTTTCCAGGACTCTTGTTTTTTTGAATTCTACATTTTTTTTAGCTCATGACTTTTTTGTTCAGTTCTATTTTTTTATTCACCTAGAGTTTTTGAACACCTGTTACTTTGCAATGGAGATTCACCTATAAAGTTTCAAGGCCTTTGATTTTGTGTTATTTGTATGTCGTGCTGTCTGATATCATGTTTTGTCTGTATCAAAACTGAGCGCTCCTAAAATTAAAATTTAAAAATGGATCCAGATGCTTTTAATTCACGTGATTTAAAAAGGTTCAATTTAAATTGGGTAAACTAATAGAAGTAAAATGTCTTGAAAATAACTCACAAGTCTCTAGGTGGTCAAACTAATAAAATGTTGATGTTAATAAAATGTCTAACATCAATTTTTCTAGGACTTTCCTTCAACAAGTAAAAGATGGCAAATACTATTCAGGACACTTGTCTAATATCTTGGTTTTTTTTAAGAAAATAAGTGAATTAGAGTTAACATGTATGGGATTACTCAAATGTGTTTGTAGAGACATCTGATTAATTTACAAAGTTAAAATGCTAATTGTTAAATAACATCGAGTACTCTTAACTCCTTAAATTTCATGGGGTAACATACTTAAACATTATTGGTGTTTTCATAGGTTGGTAAATAAAAGAGTTTAAAATGTTTTGTGTCATCACTAAACTAAAAACAAGGTTACTAAGAGTTATATCCTAACAGGTACAATTCTATATACAAAGGGTTCCAAAAGATTCAACTGTTTCAATTAGAGTACTATGAATAACAAAATATTTAGTCATTAAAATGGAATAATTTATATAAATTAAGAAATTTCTTAAGAGTTTTTTTCAGAATGTGAACAAAAAGGTCAACACATAGGAAAGAAAAAATAAAAGGTTCTAGATATGGAAATATATTTAGTAAAGAACAAAATGTTTCTGGGTAAGAAAGTGCTTATGTGATAAAATACATGAGGGTCTAAGTAAGTGCTAAGAAAGTCTATGTAAGTAAAGGGCAAATTTCAACAAGTTTGCATGTAGCTAAGTTGGTTGTATGTATGTGAAACAGTTAAAGCTATTTAAGGTTTTTCCTAAGGTGAAATACTAATGTTCTAATATAAACCAAAGTTTAATCTATATGGTAAAATGACATGGTAAAATAACAAGGATTTCTTAGAAACACTAATTTACTCTTAACTTTGTGTCTATTAAGTTTTATTTTTTAGAACAATTAGTCTTAAAACTTGGGGTTTATACAATTATGGTTAAACAACTGTTAGAGTATTGTACTATGTTAGAGTCTAAATTTTTCTTTAAAAAACTAAACTTGGTAAGATAAAAGTGTCAAGGTAATTGTGAAATGGTCACTCTTTGTATATTAAATGTGTTCATATTTTCCAGGTATATAAGCCTTTAAAGCAGGAAATTTATCAAGCTGCTATTCTTCAAATTAAACTTGTCTCTAATGGCAAACCTACCATTTAATGTTCTATATAGGGCCTGTCATCAATAGGGTATATGTAAAATTTGTTAAATGTATTTCTAAAAGTTAAAGCCTGATTTGTTTAAAGGTTAAACACGAAAGCATTTTACCACTTTGCCACACAAAAGGAAAGTTAAAAGCTCTCAGCCTTTCTTTAATTCATGTTTTAGATATAATGTTAAATTGTGTTAACTACTGTTCATATAGACTCAGGAATCGATATATGTAAACTGCTTAAAATGACATTTAAGAAAGAGTGTAATGCACAGTAGCAAAAATGGGACAACAGTGATTGAGATTGGGGTCTCTGACCTCATGACTTTGGACAGTGGACTTCCTTGAGAGCTACACAGAGCTCCTAACATTGCACTTTGCAGCTCTACCATCTTAGATCTACAGGCTCAACTTGATTCCTTGGCTGCTTCGTCCTGCAAAATCATCGTGGTTTCGATCTGCTATCGGCAAAGGAAGGAAGGCCTTGCCTGTTCCTTGGTGAAGAGTGCTGTTTCTACACCAACTGCTCTGGCATTGTGCAAGATAAGATCAAAAACCTACAAGAAGATCTGGAACATCGTAGGAGCGAGCTCCACTCTAATTTCCTCTGGACTGGGTTACACAGGTGGCTCCCCTACCTCCTCCCACTTACGGGCCCACTAATCACCATTGTCCTTGTGTTCACCTTTGGGCTTTGCATAATCAATAAGCTTATCCAGTTCCTGAAAAGCTAGGCTAAATCTGTGCAGCTCATGGTGGTCGGACAGCATTATACTGCCCTTCATAATGATGATTGGGAGCCCTATAGGATCATGGATCACTCGTATCAGGACACTGGGGTCTAAGTGTCTCTCCCTTAAGCCCTGCTCCTCCTGAGGGGCCCGCCTGAAGTGCTAAGGTGGTAGTCAATGATGGGTAAGATCCTCAGAGGAGGACAACCTAAGACAGGCACACCTTCGAGTAAGGCAGACCCCCAAACTGCTAGGGTGATGTTCCATGATGGGTAAGACCCTCCCAGGGGCAACTTAAGACAGACACACCCTTAATATAAAACAAAAAAGGGGGATATGTTGGGACTAATGACACGTTAACTAACCAGGCTGACTCCTTACTCCTGGCGAGTGAGCAATATCAAGGCCTCAAAGGCAGTTTCAAAGGTTAATGACAATAAATCGGACCACCGTTAGGGATTGGTTAACAACAGTTCCACGAACATGATCAGCTCGTGCTTGCCATATAGTCCTATGGGATTCTTGCCTGCATGAACCCCTCATGCCTTGCTGACCTTTAAGCTGATTGATTCCGCCTAGCCCCCACCCTACATAAAAGCTGTGTGACTTCCTCAATAAACGAGTTCCTGCTGCGACTGGTCTCCCTGATGCGTCTGATTGTCCTCTGCCCGGAGGACTAGGAGTGGGCAGTCAGCCGGCCCTACCTATCCTGGTCTGACCTTGTTGGGGTGTGTCCCCTTCCCTTGTCACTGGTTGAGAAGAGCAAGGGGGCTTAAGACCCCGACAGAGATGCAATCCACTTTGGGTGACGTTGCTTTGAATGCTGTTGAAATTACAATATATTTAATTACATAAACTGAATTGATAAAGCAACATCATTTTTGAAGAGGACTGACTCTGATTTTGAAAGACTTCTACTGTGAGTAAATACTATCAAATAGCACTTCTTCAGAGAAATCATTTGTGAAAGAAGTTAACTGATGAGCCCAACTCCATTGTTGTCTTAATTTAAGAAATTTCCAGTCACCCCAGTCTTCAGCAATCACAACCCTAATCAGTCAGAAATCATAAACATCCAGTGGAAGGGTCTCCACCAGTAAACCAATATGACTCATCGAAGGCTCAGATGTATGTTAGTATTTAAGGAATTTTTCTTAAATCCAGGCATATACATTTTTTTCCTTTAGACATAATGATATTTGATACTTAATAGACTATAGTGTAACTGTAACACTAATTTTTATATGCACCAGGAAATATGCATACACCCTACAATATATGCAATACCCTACAATAATAAAATGAAGGAAAAATAAATGATAATATCAATTGATGTATAAACTTTTGACAAAATTTGACAACTTTTCATGGTAAAATACTTAAAAGAGTTTTATAAGGAATTTTCCTCAACCTGATAAAGGGTATTTAAGAAAACCTACAAGTAATATGAACTCAATGGTGAAAGCTGAATGTTTGCTACTTAAGGTTAGTAACAAACAAGGAGGCCTGTATTCACCATTGCTATCTAACAGTTTTAAAAGTTATACCCAGAGTAATTAGGCAAATAAAAGTCATTCAAGGTGGAAAGGAAGACAGAAAACCATCTCTAGCCACAGACAATATGCTGTACATAAAAATTCCCAAAGGATTCATACAAAAGTAACTGGAATTTAAATATAGTTAGTAGTTACAGGTATGAGATCAACGCATAAACTTTGGTTGTATTCTTACATATCTGAAAAGAAAATTAACAAAATTAATAACATCAAAGAGCATAAAATGCCTGGAACTAATTTAACCAAGGATGTGAAAGACTTGGACACTAAAATGTATAAAATATTAACAAAATAAATAAGAACTGAATAGACGTAATTCTACATCAAGTACAACCAACACAATGAGAAGTTTTACTCCATATATGTATGTCAAAATACATTCTGCTATCAGATATAACCACAAAGAACAAATAATTTTTTTTAAAAAATGGAATGTAGGAGGGGTACATTGTCCCTCTCTTCTCTGAGAGGACTCACTCTATCCCTTGAAAGTATCTCCTTTCTCCTTTCTTCTCCCTTCAATAAACTCCTTCCTGTTACACTAAGCAAGATATCTGTAATGGTTAATTTGAATTGTCAACTTGATTGGGTTAAGAGGTGTCAATTATTAAGAGGCTTCTGGGTGTGTCAATGAGGGTGTGTCTAGGAATGATTAGAATGTGGGTTAGTGAACTGAAGTGGAGCCCCTCCCAAAGCGTGGGCACCATGGCCTAATAGGATGGTGGCTTGGATGGAATAAAAGTTGGAAGAACAAGGAAGCAGATGCAGATGCAAGCTCAGTTCTTCTTGAACAGGTTCTTGATTGCTGCTTCTATCTTCTGAGGATATCCGACTCTCACTTCTGCACTTTTCCAAAGTGGATTCTGCCAGTGATTCTCCAGGTAGTTTCCAGAAGCCTCCGACTCGGACTAGAGTAAGTGGCCAGGACTGCTTCTGCCATGCTGCATGACAAGGTCTGAGCATGGGGAAGGGCTTGGCAAGGCCACCATTCCAGGATATTGCCACTGTCATCTCTCCTAGGAATTGGGCGTTTTCTTGTAATTATCATACTTATAACTATGCAACTGCATTCATATTTCCTGGATTGTTGTGATAAGAATTTAACCTCAATGAGTCTGTGAAGCTTGGAGGAGGATGAGGAATGCTTTAAAAAAATGTACCAATATCACACATAAGTCTGAAAGTACAGAGTTTGAGGAGTTCTTCAGAAAACTACAGGAATTGCTTGCTCCTATGTTGACCACACCTGCTCCAGTTAATGCTTTGTCAGCAAAACAACCTGACAAACAGAACAGGAGACTTGTCCCCACAGTACAAGGACTGCCCTACTTCGCTTACAGGATTGGGGGACGTTTGTGGTATCCACCTAGAGGGAAACAAGTGAATAAGTATAAGGATCCACCTCCCACAGATCCACCTCTTTCCTATACAGGAGTGTACAATGAAATTGGTGAATGAATAATTAATATTAATGGTAGATGGACCATTAATGTCCAATGTTTGTCCTTCCTTCAAATGCTTGGACATCAAAGGCCACCCTGGAAATGTAGGACTAAAGAACAAAGAAACAGCATATGCAAATAACTAGAAAAATATTATAAGATCAAATGCCCTCATTGCATGTTAACTGGTTATGAGTAGTTTATGCTGGCTTAGGTCTTGCATATGTATTACAATAGGTGGAGGACAAATCAATAACATAAAGAATATTAAGATAGAAATTAAGCACTCACACTGATTGTTTGGCAGTAAATAACCTAACTTAGTTTTAACTGAGCTTGTTTAGGTAATAGAGTAGACCTTTAAGGTTAAATCAAAAACATAATAATATGAGCTAAAGATTAAGTGCATGTTTTGCTTAGCAGTTCAGTAAAATTAGCTTAAAACAAAATAGAGTCATTATGTCTGCCACCAAAGGCCGGTAGGATGAAAAGAGGAAAATATCTTTCACTGTAATATGCTTATGTGAGTAACTTTAAGTAAATATAGAAAGTTGACTTTAATGTACCCACTATGTGTTAGACACCTGCTGGAAAGTGTGGTTAATGACAAATCTTGTGGTAATTTTACTATAACTTCTATCCTGTTTAATCCTGCTTTACATAATACTATACAAGAAGAGATAAAATAAATCTGAGCAGCACTTGCTTCAAGTTGCTCCAGGGGTTCACACTGTTCCTCTGTGCCGACTCCACCCATCCTTCGGGAACCCGCAAGTTGCTGGGGCTGGCTCCGGGCAGGTAAGACTGTTGATCCTTCTAAGGCTTCGGCCTCTTGGACTACACAGCTACTGGTTTTTCCGGTTCTCCAGCTGCAGATGGTCATTGTGGACTATCCAGCTTCGGCCTCTTGGACTACACAGCTACTGGTTTTTCCAGTTCTCCAGCTGCGGATGGTCATTGTGGACTATCCAGCTTCTGGTTATATGAACCAATCTAATAAATCCCCTTTTACAATCATACTTCCTGTTGATTCTGTTCCTCTAGAGAACCCTGACTAATACAATATCTGAAATCTTTCTGGAATTGATTGCAAGAATCAGGATTTGAAGAGGGTGTTTCGCAGTGCCTCATTTTCTTGGAAAGCCCCAGCTCCATAACATCCCAACTGTGGTTTGGGTATTTAAATAGATGTATCTATATGTAAAACTTATAAAATGGTATCCTCTTATATGTGTAATTTATTTTTTGTCACTTGTACTTCAATAAATCTTTTACAAAATTAACCAAAAGAAGTAACCATAATCTAAGCATTTCCAAGAGGAAATAATATTTTAACTGACATGGAAACCATATTTTCCTTTCATTTCATTTCATCTATTCTAAGAAATAAGCAATTATATATAAATATTAAATTTCATTAATTAGACTAATTGTAATTAGCAATATTTGTCTGTTACTTTAAATATTATATACATGTTACATAATTTACATATATTTTTCAGTTTAGGAGAAAAGAGATGTAAACATAAAATCAAAGTTAGAGAGAAGTACTGGAATATTTTATATTAATTCAAAATACCTGTAAAATCTCAGGAATTTTCTTTTTCTATGTATATGTAATTTCTAAGATTTAACTAATAAAACTTTCTAGAAGTAATGCCAAACTAGTCATAATGATGCTGAGGTGATGATCTATAAATGTCATTGTCTACCAAAAGCTTCAAGAGCCTTGGAGAAATGGCTTGTTTCAAGTCTAAATCAGTAATAT
Organism: Sciurus carolinensis; assembly: GCF_902686445.1. Taxonomy (NCBI): domain Eukaryota; kingdom Metazoa; phylum Chordata; class Mammalia; order Rodentia; family Sciuridae; genus Sciurus; species Sciurus carolinensis. The sequence goes on along the minus strand of NW_025920129.1, from coordinate 454,751 downwards.
GATCCTTGGATATCTTATTATCCTAAACAGGGAAAAAGTTCTTAAAGATTTCTTGATTGATGTTAGAAACACATGGAGGCCAACTCTGACTAGCACTCACTGGCCAAAGATGGGATTGTTTAAGAATGAATAATCTAAATATTTAAAAGCATCAAATAAACATCAAATGTATAAACACATCAAATAGTAAATATCTATTTATTTATAAAGATGCTTAATTCTCTCTAATCACCTTTGGAAGTTTCTAGTATATCAGACCAGTACTCTAAAATGTATAAACAAAGTGAAAAAATTAAAGCCCATATCCTGCCTTTCCTGCAAGGAAACAGCTTCAGGTTTATCAAATATTTAATGAATAGTACTTCTTTATAGAAGAATTCTAGCTAAGAAGTGTAGAAGGAATGTCATAAATAGGAAGCTACCATTTTTGCAAACTCTGATGAAATGAACAGCCTGGGTAATAGTCATCAAATTTGGAGAACTTTATACTGAGTGGATCAAGCTGATAACTCTTGAACCCAATTTTCAAGTGATGATGATATCCAATTTTAAAGGAAATTATATTTCCTCTGATTAAATTCTATATGAAATAAACATTATTATCTATGAAGCACCCTTAATAAATAATACATAATTAAAAAGGAATCTGTATGAACCTCAAATCTATTGATTTAATAGAGATCAGAGATTAGAGAAACATGTTAAATTATACTGCAAGGGCTCATTCAGTCAAATATAGAGACTGAGAATTTCTACAGACAGATTATCCACTTTCTTCAACAAATAATTGCCTTATTAAAGATGTAAATTGAATCTGTTATATATTAAAGGAGATGAATCTAGCATAACTGTGTGAACTTGTTGAGTCCTGCTTCAAACAAAACAAACATGAAGAGATGGTGAGGCAATAAGGGAAAAATGAACATGTACTGTGTATTGATGATATTAATGAATTATTGTTAATATGGGGATGTGATGATGGTATTGTGGTTTTCATTTACCTGTTAGTATACTGAAGTATTTGTAGGTGAAATAATATGTCTGGAATTTGCTTTACATCTATTCCAGAAGAAAAAGTAATTTGCAGTGTGGAAATTAAATAAACCTAAAATTACAAATAGATGATAATTATTTAAACTAAGTAAAAAATATTCAAAGATTCATTTTATTTTCTACTTTTTTATGTGTTCAAAAATAAAATAATAAATTTTAATGATCTGTTGGGTTCATATGCTCATGTATAACAGAAAACATCCTTGCCTAGTAGCTATTAAAGGCTTATGAAAGTATTTTGAATGTAAAAAAACCAACCTTATTGAAAGTTAATTTGGCATTCATAATTAACTTGCAAGTCAAAATTAATTTACAAGTCTCTGGATTCAGACTGTCAGATATAAAATTTTGGTTTTCCTGCTTATTAACTGTACAACCTTGGGAAAGTTATATTGGTTTTTCTCAGCGCTTTAATGGAAATGATGATGGTATTAACTTCATAGAGGCAAAGTGAAATCTAGCTAAAATAATTATTAGAAACTTTTAGCACAATCCATGGCACATAAAAATGTCCAATAAAGGTTAACTAATTTTATTAATATTTAGTTTCAGGCACCATTTTAAAAGACAAGAAAACTGTTCAAATCACTATTTTTTATTCAGACTTTTTTTATTTGTTCTCATTAGTTATACATGAGAGTAGAATGCACTTTGGCACTTTATACATAAATGGAGTATAATTTCTCATTCTTCTGGTTGTACATAATGTAGAATCACACTGGTTGTGTAGTCACATACGCACATAGGGTATTAGTGTCTGATTCATTCTACTATCTTTCCTACCCCCATACCTCCTTCCCTCCCTTCACTCCCCTCTACCTAATCAAAAGTAACTCTATTTGTAACATCATAGAACTTTGAACCTGTATATCATTGGCAGAAATCATCTGGTACCTTTAGATAGTTTGAAGCCCAAATCACCTAAAATAATTATCTATTCATCTGGGAACAGAGATACAAAGATATTATAGGACCTATTTTTCTCCCACTTGGATAAATTATTTCTCTTTTTTTCCATCCAGACCCTGCCTTTTTCTCCCAATCCATTATTTCAGTTGAAAAATTGATTAGATACAGGGGAGTAAAGGGAAGGGATGGGGATACAAATAGGAAAGACAGTGGAATAAATCTGATATAACTTCCTATGTGCATATGTAAACACACTACAGTGAATCTCACCATCATGTACATCCACAGGACCGAAATTCTAATTAGAATAAGAAATGTTCTTTGCTTGTATAAATATATCAAAGTAGATTCTACTGTCATGTAACTAAAATGAACCAAAAAAATTAAAAATATGCAAAAGATAAAAATGAATAAATAAAACTAGGACCATTTTTTAAAAAAGAATCTGACAATTTAGAATACACACATATTTCTTCAGAACACTTTGAACATTATAATTCATACCCTAATATAAGAAGTAGTATTTATGCCAAGTGTAGTGACACATGCCTGTGTTTCCAGCTAGTTGGGAGGCTGAGGCAGGAGGACCACCCATTTGAGGCTGGTCTCAGCAACCTTGCAAGACACTAAGCAACTTAGCAAGACCCTGTCTCAAAATAAAAAAAAAATAAAAAAGATTGGGGATGACTCAGTGGTTAAGCACCCCCGGGTTCAATGCCTTCTGCCAAAAAAATGAAATATTTATGACCTTGAAATTTATAAAATGTTTATGACCATGAAATCAGAAAATGAGCTTATTACATCATTATGAGAAAATAATTTAAATTATGTATGAACTGACATAAAAATTATATACAACCATTATTATTAAATGTTTGTGTTCCAGCTTTTCTCTCAAGAGCTCAAAGTGGTTTTCATATCCATTCAGCTCTATTCTTTAAGACTTTACATTGCAGAGTAACTCCATCATCCAGCATACAATCAAAACAATATTTTTGACACTTATGTTAAGTGGCACTTACAATAAATTTATGTGTATCTAATGTACAAAATGCATAGAATCAAAAATTGTCTTAACAGAAGTGACCTAAATATTGCAGGTTTAAGTCAAACTTCTTATAACATAAATATAAACTTCTTAATTTCAAAATAAATGTGTACCTTACCACTTGCCAACAGTATTTTTCTCCTGTGAAGAGGAGGGAAAGGAAGAATTCTGATGTGCTGTAATAATTTTCATATTTCTAAATTATCAGAGAAACATTAACTAATGTTTAATTGTAGACATATTAAAACTATTTTTCCATGATCTAAATTTTTAAAATTTGGAATTTGGCAACTTTCTAGTAACAAAAACTACTTTAATACTAAACCACCCAATATTTGTGATTTGCTAAATAGATTTTACTGTAGAAAATTGTATATTCAAGAAAATGCCTTAAGTATCACATAATGCAGTGCACTTTCAGTTAAATAGAAATTGTTAAAGCACTTTCCTATGAATGACAAATCTATGACTTAAACTCTGATGTTTCATTTCATTTACCATGCCTATATTCCTGTGACACATACAACAACAGAGATTCATTTGGAAATATAAAAAGAAAAGTAACTAGATTTTGTTTGTGTAATTAATAGAGTGATATGTACTTTAAAAAAAAAGTCTTACCACTCTCCTGATTTTATAAAGGTTTGTGGTCAATATTTCTTGAATATTAGCCATAACATCCTGATCAGGAGGAGCTGGAGATGAGATTGGCATGGTTGTTTGACGGTTGTGGCTGGAAATAAAATACCTGGATTACTTACATGCATTCAACACACAAATATGCAAATTCAAAAAACACATTCAAAAAAGCTAATGTATCAATAAATAGATGTTTTCCAAAGATATTCTGAAAGGATAATTGAAGGCAGGGTGGAGAATGAGGAGCATAGAAAAGTCACATTGAAAAGCAGAAATCCAATCTTCGATCATAATAAAATCAGATATTAAGGTAATTTCTTCTTTTAACCCTATTTATCTCAACATTTAAAAATATACTTACAGTAGATATATGAGCAAAATATTTTAAAAGGCAGTTCTTTTGATGTATGCTAAAATTTTATAGTTCAAATAACTGCATATTCTACATACAATGAAATAAATAAAATGCTGATAAAATGTTCCTCAAAATACCTTTAGTAAAGTTGCAGATAAGATGCTTGTTAAGATTTAGTTTAAATAACTTACTCTTTATGGAAAGAAAATTGCAAGTAAGATAACTATGATGGCTGAGACCAAACATCGAATTGTGCTATTTTATATTATATTGGAAAGATTTTTCAGATTTTCTTTTGAGTGTGAAACAATGAAATAATACCTGAATTTAATTTTACTACATACCCCTTTATAATGCTATTTTTATGTTAATCATGCAATTAATGCCTTATTCTCCAAGTTCTGGAAAATATTATTATTAATAAGGGATATCAAATCTTAAAGATTTACTATGTTTCTTATGCTAATATTAATTTCAGATTTATATTATTAAACAAAAGGGAAATTAAATGATTTATATGGTCATTTCAGATAGTGGTAAGAGCCAATCTACCTAATTTAGATAAGATAAATTTCATATTTAGGGTTCTAAATTAATCAGATTTGCTATATTCACTTGTCAAATACATCAAATTTATGTTGAGCCTGTGATATGGTTTTAATTTTATAGATATGGCTTCATAAATAAAAATATTAATGGTATACATCCTAAATATGTTCAAGGTCTAATGTACTTGAGGATTTTCAGCAAACAGCATACAATCATTATCCACTTATCTTTCCTTCTCTATAATAGATAATCCCTCCACATGCAGAAGATCCAGCTATGATGATTCTAAGCAGAGATTTCAGGAGTTCATCTGGTGCAGCCCACATTAAAAAGGCAAGTCAAAATCCCAATAAAAAATTATGTTCTCTCTTAATTAAAAATCTTTTAAAATAAAAAAGTATTTTGTTAATATATTTCAATATCCTATCCCAGCACTTATTTCATAACTTTCTCTTGACATCCCTTAACTTCAGTCAATTGTTTAAAATTTCCAATTCCCGATCATGAATTTAGGATATTTTTGTTCATTTTTACTTTACATCCTGTTTACTTTCAATTCTTACAGTTTCCTAAACATATTTTTTTCTGGTTACAAAATAAATATATGCATACTAACAAAAATATAGAAAATATAAAGAATAATTAAAAATCAAATAATCTCACTACCTAGATAAAACTATGATTAAAATTTGGTATATGCATTTCCAGAATTTTTTATACCCAGATACAGATAATGGCACAAAAATTATATATTCTACAAAAATAATCATATATATACACATATATATTTTTTTTCTATTTTTCAAAATTCTTATTCAATTCAATAGTGTACCACAGATACAGGTTCTTATCAATACTTACTTACATATCATCATCACTTGAAAAGATGTATATTGTTCTAGCTAATTATTAAATATTATAAAAGAGCTAAGATTTAGTCCTTCATTTCTGGATATTGAATAGAGACATGAGCTATTTATTGGTTAAATGTATTCCTGTAAAATCAAGCATTGATCAATTGAAAAGGATATATTCAATAATAAGTTAGTAGCCGGGTGCAGTGGTGCACACCTGTAATCCCAGGAACTCCAGTGGCTGAGGCAAGAGGATCACCAGTTCAAAGACAGCCTCAGCAAAAGTGAGGTGCTAAGCAACTCAGTGAGACTCTGTCTCTAAATAAAATACAAAATAGAGCTGAGGACGTGGATCAGTAGTCTGGTGCCCCTGAGTTCAATCCCCAGTACCCCCAAATCATAAAAAATAAATAAAAAAAATAATAATGTTAATTCTTTTATCTTTGTTGAAATATGAAACTACAGTTACTTCATACTAATTTTAAAAATTATACTTAAAGGACAAAAATATTGTATAATAAATTTAATCAAAAGAACAACCCTTCAAGAAAAATCTCATGATGCAGAAAAACATCAAATTCCTACTGAATAAGCACACACAATGAATAATCAGAGTAATAACTTTCTATTACTTTTCATTCTTATGTTTTCCCTTTTGAGAGCAATCTACTCTCCCTCAACAATTGCCTGCAGATACACAGCCAGGAAATCACCAACTTATATACTTTTTCTATATTGATTCTCTCCAACAAAAACAAATTAAACACTTAACAGTTAACTGAATTCTTAATCAACAAAAACCTACACATTTATTTTACTTAACATGAATCCTTACCTGAAATAAAAATACAAAGATAATTTTTCCTTTGGAGATTGATAATGTTTTTAAAACTTTAGAAGCTAAAAATTTAATAGACATAAATAGAGCTTATTCCATTAAGCGCTATTTATTACTCTATGTTCAACAATGCAGCCAGTGATGCCCAACCAAACATCCTCAATTTTATCTTAATTCTTTATGTTTTTTTTTTTTTTTCCGAAAGGTGATGCAAGGAAAGGCAAACTATGTTTTAAAACTGAAACACAGCCTGGGGATGTGGCTCAGAGGTAGAGCGCTTGCCTACCACATGGCAGCGGTCAGCAGTGGTCAGCAACACATACAAATAAATTAAATAAAAGCCCATCATCGACTAAAAAACATTAAAAAAAAACCCTAAAACACATGGAAGAGCCCTGTAATTGTTCTGTGGTAGCTAATTAAACAGATAAAAACACACACACAATAATACACTAACACATATACTTACAGCAAAGACATACTAGATGGTGTGTGTATTAGCTGGCCTGCTTCTGCCAGCTCAATGGCATGTTTTCTCTCAAGTTTTTCATAAAGAAGCACAATGCTCGATTTGGGCTGGTCATATTCTCTGAGCAAAATCTTCTGCAAATATCTACTGTTGAAATATTCCAATCTGTTCACAAAGCAAATGAAATATAAATTCAAGGAATTTTATGCCACTTTTTCAGGAGGTTTACACTTTGGTGAAAAGATCTCAAAACTGATTAACCACTGCCTAATCCAAATTTACTTCATTTAAATATGTTTAATATGTGATAGAGGGAGAAAAAAACTCACAAGAAATTCTAATTTAATTTCAATTATGTGCTTATGAAGAAATTAATTTTTTAGGTTTAACCAAATAGTGTCAATTAGGCCAAGGAAAAGCAGACCATGAAGGAAAAAAACAACTCTAGGGGCAAAGACAGAAATAATAGCCAAGCAGGGTATCCATTTCAGAAATAGCCATGAAAGAAGAGGGTACTTCATACAACTTATTTTCAAAGAATGTGAATAGAAATGAGACATATTTTTGAAAGGTTTGCTTGAGGAACCTGAGTTTAAACTTACACAGTAAACTCACAAAATGGAAAGAAAAATAATGTTAATTCTTCTTTGTAACACCTGAATGGAAATGTTCAGCCTTGATTCTAGGCTTAAGAGCTCATCCTCAAATTTGCTTAAGAAGATGACAGGTGGCAGTATTGAGCTCAGAAAAGCTCAGAAAATAATGAAAGCAAACTAGAATGTTATGATAACAACTTTAATTGATAAAAATAATTGGACACAGAAATTTGGGGGACTAGAAAAAGATACTATTTTAGGAAAGGTGATATATATATAAAACATGAGAAAAATGAGAAAAATGAAAAGGGATTACCCACATTTGTGCAACCATGAAATTATCAAAGACTTTGTAGCTCCTCACAGAAAAAATAAATAAAAAGCTCACTGTATGAAACCATATAGAGCATGTTCAAAAAGAAAGTGGAGTAATTAGCTCAAGCACTTTACTATAAAAAATGTGGTGTTTCTCCAAGTGTGGTCATAGAAATATCTATTTCAGATTTGTCCAGGTCCCTTTTGGAAAATGTCTGAGATGTATACAAAATGGAGTGAATAATACATATATGTTTAAAAGGTACTTTCAGAGATTCTCATGCATGTTGTATCTTTAGGATAATTTATCAAGGACTCCTCTTTCATTTCACATCAACTTCAAGTTCTGCCATGTAGCCTTTGTTGGGGACAAATACAAGCACAAGAATGAATGGAGTCATTTCCCCAGAGAAAAGAGATTGGGGATCTAAAACTGATGCTGGGAAAGAAAAAGAGAGCAGCCTAAGGAGGGATTTATCCAGCTGGGCTGAGCTGATGAGGGATGAATTCCAAGCATGGCAGAGACCAGAACAGCTCTTTAAGAAGGTAGTAGGCCATTGATGCAATTGACTCTTGGATACTAGAGATCTGATCCCTGTGGCCAGGCTGGCCTTCTGTATAGATGACCTCCAAGAGGGCACGTCTCTGGCTTCTTACAAGCAGAGTCCAACAGATGCTCTGATGTAGCCTTAGAGAAAACAAAGTCATAAATATGATAGAAACCACTACAAACCAAAGATCAGACTGAACTTAACTTTTCTGATATCATATAAAGCTTCAGAGTTTTGCATAGTACACAAATGCATGGCTTGCCCTCAAGAAGAAAAGGAATGGGAAAACGCTTCTCAACCTTTTAAAGAACTAACAATTGACCTTCAATGTGGAAATAAAGACAATTTCTCTGTCTGCTTATCTTGTGTATGTGTTGCAAATTTTTCTAAGATATGAAGATTCTGAGCATCAGGATGAGAATCTGTTCTTCTGAACTGACAATAGATAGTAGCTCAAGTCATCAAAAAATGCCAGAAGCAGAAGAAGTGTTAACATGATACAAACTGGATTGCTTCACATGAATACATAAATTATATATACATATTTTCAGATTCTGCTTTTGCAAGCAGTTTCATCAGTTTATATTGTAACACTGTATGTTATATTTGTTCATGTATCTATGCCTTGTAGAAAACAACAAAATAATTTTCCTCTTCTCATAGAAACCTTTTTGCTTATTTGCTTATTTTACTTTTACCTCACAGTATATATCAAGTCTTATAATGATAATCATTTCTTCCTAAGAAAAGGAGGAAGTGAAAAGTCCAAAGCAAATAATGCAGCAACTTTCAAAGTTGCAAATTTCAAAGTGAAATATTGGTTTTCTTCTTTTTCCTCCCTTCCAAGAAATGCTTCAAGACATCCATTAGCTGTCCCTAGGGAAAAAAATTACCTTTGTGAAATATAGAAGATTGGTAGCTGGAAAATGTAAAATACTAATGATAAAAATGCAAACAGTAGTCTCTGGGAGGAGAAAGGTACATCCAAGAGTTTAATTGTTTTTCTACCATCACTATAAATAAGATAGAGGCAGAGAAACCTCACAGAGAGATATACTTATGATTCTGGAAAGATCATTTCTCTCTTTGAACACCTATCCCAAGAATGATTTTGTTATTATGCTATTCATAAAAGTGAAAAAACCATTGTGAGTTAAATATAAAATACAATTGCGTATAAGTACAAAAAAAAATATTTGGGGCTGTAGGTGTATCTCAGTGGTATAGCACTTGCCCAGCATGCATGAGGCCCTGGGTTTTATCTCTAGCACTACTAAAAATAAAAAAAACAAAAACAAAAACAATGTTTTGCTATTTGACTTGTCAGGAAAGGAAAAGCAATTAGTGTAAATACTACTGAATTAATTGTTTACATCCTTTCCCTATGATCAAAAATAAGCATTGAAATTCAATAAGTAGGAAAGATCTGTTTGTTAGATCCTTTGCATCTATAATTATGGCACAGAAGTCTATTATTTTTAATAGAGATTCACTATAAAGTTGTTTATATACTGGGGGAGACTAGCATAGTAATTTCCCTTGGTTCTCTTACCTTAGCCTCACTTTATAACTATCTTGGACAGTAACATAAAAGGATGCCTACAAATTATCAGGTGTCAGGACTTGTGTCATGTGTTTGTTGCTAAAAGTAAATCTGATATTTTACAGAGTTCCAGTCAGGATTTAACATCAAAGCAGTGAATTTTAATATATATTGCTACAGAACTACTTTGGAAGTGATCATAATTAAACATAATTCAAATATTTGGATTAAAATCTAGGACTAGATTCAGTAGAAGCATATAATGCCCTTTATAATTTATTGTCACTCATTTATTTATTCAAAAATATATACTGATAGCCTACTGAGTGAAAGGATCTCTTCTGAGTGCTGCAGTTATAGAATTTAACAAGATAGACAAAGTTTCCACTCACACAACTTATATTGTAGTGGAAGAAAAACATGCAAAATTATACATTTTTGTTAATTATATTCTTAAATCATTTGGAAATATGTAATAAGCATTTGAGAATACCAGAGATTTATATATTATTCATAGAATTACAGTACACTGATACAATAGAGAAAACCTGAATGGTGAAGGAAGATGTTTCTGAGGAGACAAAATTTAAATTAAGACTTGAATGGCAAGAAAATACTGGACATGCAAGTATCACATAGAGGAGTACTCCAGGCAGAGAAAATAGTATACACTGACTGACTTTAAGGTAGAAATATGCTGAATTTATTGGACAGAAAAAAAATAGAATGACAAAATGACTGCAATGACAATCTCTCTGTAAATGACAGAGAGAATACTGTAAGATGGTAGAAGGAAATTTCTCTGAAACTATACTTAATATTCCCAAGAGAAAGGGATGACCTGTGAATTTTATGACACAAAGTTTAGTTTTAAAGTGTATTTTTGGTGTCAGTTGTGTACCTTTCTTGGTAAATAAAAGAAAGAGGAAAACCCTCACCTTTCTTTTTAGCTGCCATCTTTTTTTATAACCATACCCAAATAACTAGACATAAAGAGAAATTGATTCATTTTGTTTCTTTTTTTCTACACAAATACAGATGTAACTCGTGGCAAATTCTCACTTGTCTTTCCAGTAATATTGTCCCCAGTGTCCTGATATGTCTTCTATGCCCGCCAGCAAATGATCAAAGAACTGAAACAGAACGAAACATGTATCTAAATACAAAGCATATATGAAAAACTTGATCAATCACTGCCTAATTAAAGGATCCATCAAAAGCATCTACAAAATTGTGGACTACCTCTGATTTTCTTATATCATCCTAAACTCTTTTTTTTTAATTTTTTGTTCTTTTTAGATATACTTGACAGTAGACTGTGTGTGACATTTTATAAACTTTCTACAGAGTAAATACAAAAGAAGCATCTATGCTTATATGTGACAACGTTGGCAGTATCTCTAGTATACTCATTAGAAATGCTGTATTTGAAGTCAAAAGAATTTTGTGTCAATTAATATTATATGACAGATTCATTCACCTATCAAGGATCTGGGCTTGGTATTATGAAGGAAACAAAAGAAGCAAAAGTCATGACCCCTGACTTTGAATGACTTAGAACCGAAACTAGAGAGAGAGGCACCACTTAGAGATCAAGGTCAAACTTGAAATGTGTGTTTGTATAAATACAATGGGAAAAGGCAAACATAGGAAAGTAGAAAAATGTGGAATTAGAAGAGGCTCATATGAAAGTGTGCATTATGAAACTACCCTGATTAAATGGGGGTATGTATGAAAAAGAAGTCATACTATGCACTATGAACAGCATGAGAAAACATGTGGGAGAAAATAAGGAATTTCAGAAAAGAATCATAAAAACAGAAGCTTATATAGATATGGGCAAAGGGTTGGGCAAAAAGGAGCAGCTTACAAAGTATTTTGAATATTAAAATTAGAAGTTTAATTTGATATAGCATCTCAGAATTGCATAACCTGAATTTATGTATGAAGGAACAATCAACAAATCTAACTTGAGGGATAGTCTACAAATACATATTTTAAAAGTGCCAGTGTCATGAAAGACAATGAAATGCTGATAAATAACTTTAAAAGTATTAAAAATATGACAACTAGATGCAAAGCATAAATCCTGAATCAGGAGGAAAATGCTCTAAAAAGCATTATTGGAACATTTGACAAAACACTTAATGTAGAATTATATTAGATGATAATATTGTATCAACTTTGACCTTCCTGAATTGTATAAGCTAATTGTGATTATATACTAGAAAGTCATTTTTCTTAGAAAATACTTGCTGATGTATTAGAGGTGAATAGTCAGGGTATCTTCAACTTAGTTCTAAATGACTGACCAAATGATAATAATAACCTACATATATAAAAAGAAAATGGTAAAGCAGAGGTAACAAAGATACCAATGAATACTCTGCATTGAACTATCTTTGAAATTCTACAGGCTTAATACTTTTAAAAATAAAATGTTGGGAAAACAAAATAAATAAAAGTTTGATTTAGTCACATACATTGCTTAAATGAGTTATGTCCTATCAATGTAATGCATACTATGCCATCATTAAAGTTATTAGCTCATATAGCAGGAATAAGACAATATCAATATAAATTATCCCTAAATTAACCTAAAATATCACTCAATTATAATAAAAAGACTAGCAGGTTTCTTTTTACAACTTGAGCAGTCAAGTATTAAAATCAAAGAGAAAAATGTAAAGAGTTAAATTAATCATGCTCATACAGTTTTGTACACATGATTATTAACAAAACATATATTTGATAAATATAAAGTCATCATCTGCTGAAAATATGTCCCAAAAAATTATGAATTCTGACAGAGCATGGTGGTGCAGGCCTGTAATCAGAGCAGCTCAGTAGGCTGAGGCAGGAGAATTTTGAGTTCAAAGCCAGCCTCAGCAATTTAGTGAGGCCCTAAGCAACTCTTCAAGATTCTGTCTCTAAATAAAATATTTTAGAAAAAGCTGGGGATGTGGCTCAGTAGTTAAGTCCCTCTTGGTTCAATTACTGATACCAAAAAAAAAAAAAAATATCGACTCCATCAAATTGATGTTAGAAGCAAGAAGCAAGGTAGTCTTAGTTTTTTTGGTATTGACAGAATAAAGCATATCTTTAAATCATTCTTAATATCTTCTATATTTCGATATTTTTATTGTTATATTTTATATCAGTTCATATATGATAATGATATTTCTAATCTATTTCTATAAGAAAATAAAAATAGTAAAGTTATGAAGGACAACAGGGAGAGGGAGAAGGGGAAGGAAAGGAGAAGTACTGGGGACTGCTTATATGATTATGTCAAAATAAAGCCTACTATTACGTATATCTATAATGCACTAATACAAAGGAACAAAAATCAACTGATACAAAGTTTAGACTTTTAAATTTCTCTGACTGTCTCCTTACTTCTCATGTAGACTGAGTCAATTTCTTTTCAACACTGGGCATTTAAGATGCCCTGTTTCAAAGAGTGTATGTTATGAGTTAACTGTTAAAATCTTTAACTTCCTTAGACCTCAATAATATAAAAAATTCCACCAAACACAAAATCATCCCCCAAAACTTTCCAATAATGTACAACTTACACAGTTCAGGTTATAAGCAATCTCTCTACATAACAAATAGAAGGTAAACTAAGCTACTGGATTAATTGAGCCTGTATTAAGAATTAGTATGATAAAATAACTAAGAACACTGATAATAACAATTTAAATATAAATATTTATCTTTCATAATTATTCAACCTGGATGTGTCCGCGGACATCATGAAGACCAAAATTTTAATTTACTGATTAGGAAGCTAAAGTCACAAAGAACTTAAAACTCCACCAAAATAATATAGAAAGCTAGGTAGTAACACAGCAAAAGTTAAAGTTCAGATTCTCTGTGTTCTTCCTCAAAATTGTTTCTTGACTTTTCAAATTACAGATAAGTACAAAATAATAAATACCAATTTGAAAGTCAGAAAATTATGTCTCATTTTGTTAGGAGGACAATCCAGGAATAAAAAGACCTTCATGTAAGGGTTAACTCCAGTACAAGATTATGTAGTTGATATATAGACAGCTTACCCTAATAAGAATTTGTTCACTCACAGTTGGAGAGGTCTCTCTTCTTCTTGTTACATCTAATAAGTCAACCAGAGGACGAATGGTCATCCCCTATAAAATGACAAGCAAAAGGTCACATTCTTTTTCTTAGGTAGGAGTTAGATATATTCAGTGGATCAAGGATTTAAGAAAATAGTGCAAAACTAATCAGCTAAGCAATAGCTCTGCCTCAGTAGCATCATAAGGTCTGACAAGAGAGCTACTTCATGACCCTTACCTGATCTCTGCTCTAAAAATTATTCCTCTTACAAAAGGAGAAAGATAGATTAATTCGGAGGGTAAAAATCAGGGGACAAGGGAATAGTTCAAAAGGGCCTAAATGCAAAAACATTTTCAGCAAGACCTTACACCAACAATGCTGACCTAAAATTAACTGTCACACCATCCTGAGTCTGGGTCTGGGGGCTGTGGCTCAGTGGTAGAGTGCTTGCCTAGCATATGTGAGGCACTGGCTTGATCCTCAGCACCACATAAAATAATAATAATAAATAATAAATAAATAAATAAATAAATAAATATGTTAGTGTCTATCTACAACTAAAATAATTTAAAAACAAGATCCTGAGTCCCTGGGAAAACAAGATATAAGGCCCATGAAGAAAAATGTAAGCCAGCTATGGTGATGAAGAGTCACCCCTAGCTATATAAATAACTGTCAATAAGTAGAGTAGGTTGGTCTGGGAGGTAAAGACAAAAATAATTCCCCTTATATCCTAATATACCTGAACTCACAAAGAGAGATGGGGTCAATCTCCTCTGTAATGACCTGCTCTCCAGTCTGAAGGTATACTTTATTACTTTATCTTTACTAATTAAGTCTCAATGATACAGCTGTGTATGTTTTGTTCAAAATTTTCTCAGCAAGGCCACAAGAATGGAGGACTTCCTCCCTGAACATATCTTTGGTGTCATGACTTATCTTCTTCTTCTGAGTAAAACGTTACTGTGGCTCCCCTCTTTTTAATTTTTTTTATTTTATTTGTTTTATTTAGTTGTACATAACAGTAGGATGTATTTATGTGTTTGATAGATCATACAGAAATAGAGTGTAATCTCTCATTTTTCTGATTATACATATTATAGGATCACATCGGTCATACAGTCATACATGTACATGAGGTAATAATGTCTGTTTCACTCTACTATCATTCTTGTCAGGACTGAGTCTGAAATATTTACTACTTAACTCACTTCATTCTCTGCATATTTGATAGCTTGGGAGGTGACAGAACCTCAGGTTTTCATTATCCCGAGGGATTGCTATTGCTACATACTTGGTCCATGTGTTCACTGTCAGACTAACCAGTTCCATATGCATGTTTATTAAGCAGGCTCAAAGCATCCCAGTGAACCAAGAGAATTCTTGGCAACTGCCCAATATTTCATGGAGGTTCTATTGTCCTTGTAGTGCCCTAGAAGAGAGAGCCATCTGGCACAACACCATGACTGTTTGGAGTATGTATGTTGGATTGAAGAGAGCATGTGTGGGATAAAAATAAAGGTAAAGGCATGTGGAGAACAGAACATAGGCCATGAATCAAGTATATGATTTCTGAACGTACTTTCTAAAGAGTGTGAAAGAAAGGAATCAATGAGTAAAAATAAGAGAGGAGAAAAAAACATGAATGCATGGTTATAAGTATAAGCACATTTTTGGTAGGGAAGGTTAAAAAAAGAGAGAGGATATGTTTGCATATGAGAGGATTTTGGACAGTGAAATAAGATTTTGTCCTAAATTAAAATGACTGGGCTGCCCCAAAATGAGGTAAGATGAGTAAGAATTAAATTAAAAGATTCTAGCAAGTTATAGAGTCTAAGTCATAAATTTTGTCAACATTGGAACAGATGGGTTAATCTCTCTCTCTCTCTCTCTCTCTCTCTCTCTCTCTCTCTCTCTCGCACATTGACCATCCACACCATTAACTTACAGGATATAGTTATTTGGAGTTTATTTCAAATGGTAGCAGGAGAGGCCAAGAGTAATTTGGTCTTTGTCCTTCCTGGGGCTAATTTCTTGCTATGGAAAGTGGCAGTTCTATCACACACAGTTCCTGGCTCGCTAAGGAAACAACTCCTTCCCTGAAGGATCTCTGTATGAATTTCTCTTATCTAGTATTCTTAGGTCCTGTTAGTAGAAATAGACCCAGGCTCTCTACTTTTGACAGCATTAGGCTACTCAGACACCATTTATGTTTGAGGACAACAATCCCTAATGCTAATTATCCACATATTTTCAATTTCTAAATCACTTAGGGATATTATTTACTGAGTAATGGGATACATGACTGGCGTGGCTTGAGAAAAAAGTAGCCCAAACTCCTCTCCTCACCATCTGAATCAGCAGGGCCTCCAGGACAGGCTGAGGGAATTATAAGATTAAGACGGGACTGGTGCCTCATGGCCTAGTTATATGATTTTAGAACATGGAACAGAGGCAAAAGTAAGAGTGACCACTAGTCTCAACTTCACTTGGGAGACATTGATAGGGATACCCAGCTTTGTCTCCAACCCAAAAGACACTGAGTTCAAGTCAGAGATGTCCACTCACCTGAAGATGCTGTGATCCCTCCCATTTTTGACAAATGGGAAATTCCATGTCAGTTCCCTCTCATTCTCTACTGAGCTGTATCCTCAACAACTGAAGGAAATTTGACCCTGAGATACTCAGTGGAAAAGAGGCTCATTTTTTTTATAACACTGCTTAACATCAATATCAGCCTGGGAGTAAGGAATAATGCCCCTTAATGGGAACCTTAACACAGACCCCTTCCTGCAGTTAGATCTTCTCCACAATCAGGAAGAGAAATAGGGGAAGTACATACAATTTTTTTCCACACTAAAGGAAGATGAACATCATGCCAACAATGCTGGCTAGACTCATATTTAATGGCAGACCTAATCAGGTTCCCTCCAAGATTGGGAGATGCACCACCTATGAATCCTCCTTCGGAGAAATCAAAACCTACACCTGCCACTTACACTGTACTTCCCAAAGTTCCCACCCTCTATCCTGTTCTGTCTCACCTAGCCCTCCACACACAGGAGATATGGAAATGGAATGTCCAGGAACTAAGTTGATGATGCAACGAGCGTCACAGTCTCTAGCGTGTGGGGATAGCAAAATGACTGTAAAAAAGTTGGAAAAGATTTAAATCCTTTCAACCCAGTGCTCACGGGCCTGCCCCTTCAATCAGTAACAACAGATCATCCCCATTGTGGGTCAGAGCTACTATCCATTGGATGGAAGACAATTCTGGAAGCTGCCTGCCTTGCAAAGAAATGGGACAATAGGGAGAGCAAAACTCCGAGGCCTTGGTCTCTGCTCTGTCCAAGAGAAGAGGGCCACTGGCCAAAGGCATGTGACAATTGCTGGACTATGATACAAGAACTGAAATAGTACCCCTTTTTCAAGATCTGACAGATACCCCACTTGGCTAGAAGTTACCCAATATCTGTGTCAGAACAATTGTTGCTACAGGAGTATCCTATTGATAAATACACAGGGAGAATGACAAGGACAAACAATTGCATGTGAGAAAGATAAAAATAAAAGCATCTGTGGGCCATAAGCCACTGGCTAGAGTAGGAAGCAGGAAAGAAAAAACAAACTGCAACCTCTTTTGTTAGACTTTGCTGCTTTGGACAAAAGCAGCAGCCATGTGAACAGTCAAGCAAGCCACAGGTCCTAAGATTTGACTAAAAAAAAAAAAAAAAGAAACTTCAGGCCCTCTCTTGAACAGTCATGCTGGAACTGCAATACAAGTAGCAGGGACCACATCTGCATCATAAGCAGCAGGGACCATTCTCACATAAAGACAAAAACAGGGTCTCCTGTCTGTCCTCCTTAGCCAAGACAAAGCATCCAGACTGCTTTGGCTATAACAAATGCAAATAGCCCGCAAGGGAGAGGTGAGGCTTCCCATACACATGCCCCCATCTTGCCTGCCCTGAACTCCTGAGCTCTTTGGCACACCAGCAGGCACTTCTGGATGAAGCCCTGTTTGCTGCCCACAGAGTTGAGCAGGTGCAAGGTCCTCCAGTAGTTCCCACATATGTGGGCAGCTGCCTCTTGACTCTGCTGGTTTCTACAGAAAGAGAAGTCCCTGAAAATCTCTCTCTAGTCAATATGACCTTCATTGGACAGAGTATCTAGACATAAGGAGAAAGCTTCAGTAGGTGAAGAGAGTGATTGACATAAACCACTCATATTTAGTTAATACTGCCTTTAAAGATATATAATGCATGATAGAAAAAGAAACTAAAGCCAATGTGTGTTTTGTTAGCAACCCTTGCAAACGGATTCTCAAGGAAGCCTTAAGAAAAGGATGTGAATAGAGGACACGGACACAAACCCAAATAAATACAATTTTCTCATACTAGACAAAGAGGCCAAAAATATGCAATGGAGAAAAGATAGCCTCTTCAACAAATGGTGCTGGGAAAACTGGAAATCCATATGCAACAGAATGAAACTAGACCTATATCTCTCACCATGCACAAAAATCAACTCACAATGGATTAAGGACCTTGGAATCAGACCAGAGACCCTGCAGATTATAGGAGAAAAAGTAGGTCCAGATCTTCAACATGTCAGCTTAGGACCAGACTTCCTCAACAGGACTCCCATAGCACAAGAAATAAAAGCAAGAATCAATAACTGGGATAGATTCAAACTAAAAAGCTTTCTCTCAGCAAAGGAAACTATCAGCAATGCGAAGAAAGAGCCTACAGAGTGGGAGAAAATCTTTGCCAATCATACTTCAGATAGAGCACTAATCTCCAGAATCTATAAAGAACTCAAAAAACTCTACACCAGAATGCAAATAATCCAATCGACAAATGGTCTAAGGAAATGAATAGACACTTCACAGAAGAAGATCTACAAGCAATCAACAAACATATAGAAAAATGTTCCACATCTCTAGTAATAAGAGAAATGCAAATCAAAACCTAAGATTCCATCTCACCCCAATTAGAATGGCGATTATCAATAATACAAGTAACAATAGGTGTTGGCGAGGATATGGGGAGAAAGGTACGCTCATACATTGCTGGTGGGGCTGTAAATTAGTGCAGCCACTCTGGAAAGCAGTATGGAGATTCCTCAGAAAGCTTGGAATGGACCCACCATTTAGCCCAGCTATCCCACTGCTTGGCCTACACCCAAAGGACTTAAAATCAGCATACTACAGAGATACAGCCACATCAATGTTCATTGCTGCTTAATTCACAATAGCCAGATTGTGGAACCAACCTAGATGCCCTTCACTTGATGAATGGATAAAGAAACTGTGGCATATATATACAATGGAATATTACTCAGCCATAAAGAATGATAAAATTATGGCATTTGCTGGCAAATGGATGAAATTAGAGAATATCATGTTAACTGAGATAAGCCAATCTGAAAAAACCAAAGGACCAATGATCTCGCTGATAAGTGGATGATGACACATAATAGGGGGTGGGAGGGGTTAGTGTTAGGTTTAGAGTTAGGGTTAGGGAGGGGGGCAAGAATGGAGGAAGGAAGGACTGTATAGAGGGAAAAGAGGGGTGGGAGGGGTGGGAGTGGTGGGGGAAGTGAAAAATAACAGAATGAATCAAACAACATTACCCTATGTAAATTTATGATTACACAAATGGTATGCCTTTACTCCATGTACAAACAGAGAAACATGTATCCCATTTGTGTACAATAAAAAAAAGAAAAGGACGTGAAGGACTGCCCTCCATTAAAAATTTGTTACGCCTACAGTAACTAAATGGCACAACAGGAACCCATCAGTACAATTGATAATGAGATAAAATGTTGCCAATTGCTTTCCTCCAAATATAGGTGACCACCAAAAGCAGACATAAACTGAGCCTGAAAAAATTGTGTATGGGAGACAACTTCTTGTGTTGGGTGAGAGGGGAAAATGTGGCTATAGCAAGAGGAACTACATTAAAGCATTCAAATATTAACTGCAGTACATTAGTATGCTTCTTCCATATTCTCATTAAGGTTATAACTACCTTTCTATTCCTTTTGGTAATGTGCAGAATTAAGAAATGGCATCAACAGGTAAATGCCTTCCATTCAAAGACCCCCTTCATTGCCTATTTTCCAATAAAAATGAAGGGCAAAACCTCTCTTCAGACTTCTCACTAAGGCTCTAGAAAAAAAATTCCCTTTGTGCATCAAGCACACTGAAGGAAATGGTGTTTGTGTAGAAAATTTGAGCTCTTTGCAATGTTGTCACAGTTAAAAGTACTATCCTAGGAATGACTAATAGATGCTAAGGTCAGACTTGTGGTTTTGATTATGTACCACAAGCAGGTTTGGTGACAGTCAAAGCTAATAAGAATATGATCATAATCCCCCAGCTTTCTCCTTTACATTTCTCCTTTACCTCCCATAATATCTTGTATAATCAATACTGCCGAAATCGCCCTTCTTTTCAGCACCAGTCTTCTTGAAACCTCAAATAGACCGTGGTCTACTGGATGTTATCACATCCCAGATGACCCTTATCTTCTCTAGGAACCAAAAAGTGGCACTCCATGCTTACAATGTAACTAGTCCTTGCTTTCTCTCATCAGTGCAGTCTCCTTGACATCTCAGAGGGTCAACATCTATATTCAGAACTGGAAAACTTCTTCCCCCTCTATAGGAGGAATTTAAACTACTAGGAAGGGATCCTCTATAAAGAACTTTTATTCATCCTCATATACTAAATGAAATCCATGCCATAGAATCTATGTTATTTGTGGGAACAAAGGCTTACTTGGCCCTGCCTCCTCACTAGAGGGGAATTAAACACTAGAATATGGTTCCCCCAAAATTAATGTGGCCTGGGAAAACACCTCCCTCCCACTCCCATGTTTACACACCAAAAATCAAAAAGTAACCTTGATATGATCCCATATCCATCACTCCCAGCCTAACCCCTGAGTTCGAGAGGATCAGGAATGGGGGAACATTCCTTTAGAAGTTCTCTCAGCTATAACAAGACATGATAGAAGCAATTCAAAAGGTTTCAGAAACTCATAAAACTACAGGTTAAGCACCCCTGGGTTCAATCACCAGTATTAATTAATTAATTAATTAATAGCTACAGGAACAGTATCTAGCCACTATCTAGCCACAGTTACTGTCCAAAATGAAAGATTCCCCAGTCTATTAACTGTGAGTCAGGGTTACACCTGTCTATATTTGCAAGAAAAATGCTGGTTTTATGTTAATCAGTCTGGTAAGGTACAACAAAATATAAAAGGGCTAGTGTATAAAGCACCTAAGATCTTGGGGCCAAACAACACAGCCTCATGTTCCCTCACCTTTATGCTATCCTGACTCCTTCCTTTTGGGTGACCACTGATTTTTATCCTCCTCCTCCTCTTTCTCAGTCCTGGCTTGCTACACCTCCTGGGTTTCCTCCAGGTTAGGCGATAAACTCTAGATCAGGCTTCAGCAAGTTCACTCTCTCACTGATCTCTATCATGAACACATGGACTCTACCCCAGAGCAAATTTAACCCTCAACCTCCACCTACGAAGGACTATAATCCAGGGGCATCCACTGATGGAGTCAGTACTTCCTTCTTTTATGAAAGTCCCTTGAATTTTCCTGGACCCCACTGACCAAGAGCAAGAATATGAGACTATAAGACCCTAGACATTTCACCTCTTCTCAACAACAAAAACAGTTAAGAGCAGAATGTTGTTACCTGTTTCCCTTTAAGATTGGTTTCAGTGTCCCCAGTTCTTAAGGGGTGTTATTAAATAGCAGAGAGACATGAGCAGTGGTTTAGGGACTTAAAAAAGAACTTCGTGCAGAACAAATCAGTTAATCAACAGTCCTGTCTCAGTGTCACCACAAAGCCTGACAAGGTAGCTATTTCATGAATCTTGCCTGATTTCAGTTCTATAAACCATTTCTTTTACAACAGGATAAAGATAGATAAACTCAGGGGCTAAGAAACAGGGAACAGGGGAATGTTTGCTCAAAAGGGCCTAACTGCTAAAACATCTTGAACAAGACTTTAAACCAACAACACTAATCATACTGTGGCCCAAGATAAGCTGTCACAAGATTCTGAGTCCCTCAGAAAATAGGATATAAGGCCTCTAAGAAAAACCGAGCTGATTAGTGACTAAGAGTCACCCCTAGCTAATTGTCACATATAAATAACTGAATAAAATCGAGTAGGTGGCTCTGGGGGGGAAAAATGTAGAAAATTCCCCTTATCCCTCACTAAAACCTAGCTCACAAAGAGAACAGGAGTTAATATTCTTTGGGGCAACCTGTTCTCTCCCATCTGATAGTATACTTTCTTACTTTCTCTTTACTAAAGTTCTATTTCATGCTACTTAAAACTCTGTGTGTTGTCTAAATTGCTCCAAAGAAAGACTCAAAAACTGAGGACAGGAAAACTTTCCAGTGCAACGCTTTGATATAAATTTAAAATCAGTGCTTTAATATATTCTTTTGGGGGGGAGTACGAGGGATTGAACTCAGGTTCACTCAAGCACTTTGCCACATCCCCAGCCTGATTTTGTATTTTATTTAGAGACAGGGTCTCACTGAGTTACTTAGAGACTCACCATTGCTGAGGCTGGCTTTGAATTCTTAAGCCTCCTGCCTCAGCCTCCCCAGCCACTGGGATTATAGGCATACACCACCACACGTGGCTTGAATATATTCTTAATGTGTTTGTGTATGTATGTGCATGTGTATGCATGGGTAAACAGGTCTATCTTCAATTTCTGGTCAAAATCAATGTGGAATTTAGAACATTATCTTAAAATTAAGAGGAATGATTGGGTATAAAATAATACCAAAGAGAAAAATCAGTGATTCTTTTCTCACAGAGGTCAATGAGAAATATAAATTGTATACAAAAATGTAGGTCAGTTAATAAAATCTAAACAAGGAAAATCTACAACTTATTTTGAAATGAAAGTAGTAAAATCAGAGAACTAAGCTGCCACACAGATTTTCATTTCAATATCTGCCAATTACTTCAGACACATTATTTTGTTTTTCTTTTTCATGATCCATCAAAAGTCAGATTATACTCCTATAGACATACTACTTAAGTTTTTTAAGGGGGAATGATAAGAGAATTAAACATTCTATATTAGTAACGATTCATTATATGTGTCATTATATTCATTATATATAAATTGTTATATTTTCTACTGGGGTCATGGTGGGGAACTACAGTTGAATAGGTTCATAGTGTTATGAAGATTAACAATGTAGTTTATCATCTTGGTCAGAAAGCAATTAGTCAAATAACTGCGTTAATGAACAAAGATTTATAAACTAAGATAAATGTTCTGAACAAAATAAAGCAATTTTATGATAAAGTAATTCATTTTAAATTAAACCATAAGAACAATTTCTCTAAGGAAGTGACACCTGGAGGATGAATGAAATTAACTGCATAAAGGAGAAAGGACCATTCCAGGCAAAGGGAATGACACTGGTAAGCCTCTGTGGTAAAAGAAGGCATGGCAAATTAGAGAAACTAAAAAATCTGTGTAGCCAGGTTGTAGAATGCGGGGTGAACAGGTGTTACAGGACTGGAAAGGTAGGCTGGTTAGGTCATACAGGTCATGTTGTTGTTGTTACTTTTTACTAAGTCAAATGAGAAACCATTTAAGTGATTTGACAAGTTCATGTTTCAAAAACATCACTCTAGCTATAGTATGGAAATAATCTTTAAAAATGAACCATAATGAATATGAGAAGATTTGAGATCATATTTTTGTATTCCAGAGAAGAGATGGTGATCACTTGTACTGGGGTGATGGTAGATGAGATACAGAAAAGTGGACTTGGTGACCAAACTGACATGCAGAGAAGTAGTATAATAGAATTGTAGATAAAAAGAGTGATACTAATATATTATGCTTGAGCCAATCGGAAGACAGCAGCAAACTAATCTAGATGAAGAAGACTAAGGGCAGGAACTAATTAGACAAGGAAAAAGAAAAGTTCTATTTTGGTCATAAAACCCTTAAGATGCTTAAAGAATAGGCAGGTGATGATATAGAGGCAATCATTATTATATATGCTAAGATTCAGTGCAGATATTTATACTTGAAATACACATGTATCATATATGTATAGTCTGTAAATGAAGTCTTATGTGATAGAGATTAGATAATCAGGAAAAAGATGAAAGAGTGAAAAGAGGCAAAGGCCTCGGGTCAATTCTTGAGGAACAATGTAATAATGATATTATACTTGCAAAAAGGCATTAAAAGAGGATCCAAAGAGGGAAGAGGAAAAAAATAAAGTCAGTTGTCACATAAAGCAAAAAAAAAAAAAGAAAGAAAGGGAGAGAGGATATTTCATGAAGGTGAGAGAATGATGCCTATAGAATGCTATTGAGAGCTCAAGTGAAATCAGAATAGAAAAGACCTAATAATAAATTGAATAAAGATGTGGTAGGAAAAAGTCTAACACAGAATATATTTTAACTTAGTTCTATTGTGTTTTAAATTGGAATGATTCAAGACTGTTCAAAACTGATGGAAAGGATCCTAGCAAAAAGAGCATTAATATACAGAAGAGAAAATAAGTGATTGGAACTGCAAGATGAAAAAGGAAGATATTACACAGCATAGCTCCAAATAGAAGATTCAATTCCTGCCATAAGAGAAAAGACAATTATGGGAGCAGATTCAGTTATGTTGGAAAGTTAAAGCAATTCCGATGGATGGCTGCTCTAAGCAAAGTTATTCTTTGGAGATTTCCCTTTCCTTGAATTTCTGAATGTTTAGGTCTAAACAGAATATAGGAGGATAAAGTTGTAAAGTGTTCAACACTTTCCACTCCAAAGGAAGATCAAAAATACTTGGGGGTGCCCCTCAAGTGGGTGAAAAAAAAACTACAAAAATACTTGGGGGAGTAAGTCATTTTTACGTGGTCATGAGGGCACTTACGAGTGCTATTTAGTGAGTAGAGCTCAAGACTGCTGAACAATAAAGAATTGTTCTACCCCAAAATCCAACAGGGATCTCAGTAAGAAACCCCTTATTCTGAAGATAAGAAAAAAAAAAAGAATTCCCTAACTTAAAGAAAGTTTTATAGAGATCCAAGATGGCAGACTAGAGGGAAACTGCATTCCTTGTCTCTCCATAACTCCTATTTCAAGCAGAGGATATCTGTTTCTTGGTAAGGCAGTTTTTGCTGCTTATCGATCCCCTGCTGTTTACCCGATTTGTCTGCTGTGATCACCTGCAGTCTGCCAGCATATCGATGCCTTTCTTGAGTGCAGATTGCTCACTGTCAGGCCCTATCATCGCCATTTGCCTGCCTCTCGCCTGTCCATCGCCTGCCTTACACCTATCCATCACCCAACGCACAAGGTTCACCTCACGATCATTTGACAACAGTCAGCAAAATGATCGCTGACCGCCAGTGGAGCGCCAGCTGCCTGCTGTTGCCTGGAAGTTCACTGTTACAGTACCTGCAGGTTTGATTACATGTGGCTGCCACCATTTTGAGACAACAGCCAGGCCCCATAGGACCCCTGGCTAGACTGACTTGAGCCCCGTCTCCAGCATCCCTCAGCCCAACCGATCACTTCCTGCCTCTGGGGCTCTCACATCGACAGACTGCTCCCTATCACCAGGACCCCAGACCAACTGCACCCGGCCTCCAGGATCCCACAACCACACCAAACACACTCAACCTCCAGGACCCCTGGCTGACCAACTGCGCCCCACCTCCAGGACCTCCAGCTGACCACGTCCACACCCTGAGCTGCAGCTCCCCATTTGCGAACACATTTGGAAGCCAGAGCGGCCATCTTGGATAATCCTGGAAGCCAGAGCTCCGATCTTTAGGTGGGACAAATCCCATCCTGAGATGCATACTGGAGGCCTGAAGCTCAATGTCAGGTACCGCTCATACATCAGGCTACTGAACACTGGGAGGTTTCATTACTATATGACTGTTATACTGTAGATTTTCTTTTTTCTCCTTATTGAAAAAGTTTAAAGTTTTATTTCTTTACTTTTCTTGATCTCTTTCCCTTTTGTTTACCTGTTCCCTCAGAGTCTCTCCCATTTTGCATGCTAACATCCAATTTCTTTTGATTACACTCTCACCCTTTCTATGATCTAGAATTTCTGTATATTCTTTTCTTATCCCATTAACAGCCACATTCTACATCCCTCTGCATCCTCTTTGTCCTCCATTAGAAACTGCAGACCTTATTGCAAATCTGTTTGTTTTACTGAAGATAATATTTAAACTCATTCTGTTTATTATGTCAATTTTGTTATTGTCCTCACAGGGGCTATTTGGTCTAGGATTGCATAGTGTCTGAATTGGGCACTGATAATATTGATCTCCCCTTAAAGAAAAGGTTTTGGAAAAT
Organism: Sciurus carolinensis; assembly: GCF_902686445.1. Taxonomy (NCBI): domain Eukaryota; kingdom Metazoa; phylum Chordata; class Mammalia; order Rodentia; family Sciuridae; genus Sciurus; species Sciurus carolinensis. The sequence goes on along the minus strand of NW_025920129.1, from coordinate 428,552 downwards.
TATAGAGCCACTATAAGCCTATAGGGGGAAATCTGCAATACCCCAGATCTGCACTGCTAGAGCGGAAGATACATGAACAACATGAAAAAACAAGGGAAGAAAATGATCCAAACAAATCTAGATTCTATATTAATAGAATCCAATGACAGTATGGTAGAAGAAATGTCAGAAAAGGACTTCAGATTATACATGATTAAGATGATTTGCGAATCAAAGGATGAGATAAGAGAGCAAATACAGGCAATGAATGATAATACCAATAAGCTGAAATAGCAAATGCAGGAAGCAAAAGATCATTTCAACAAAGAGATAGAGATTCTCAAAAAAAAAAAAAAAAAACGGAAATCCTTGAAATGAAGGAAACAAAAAACCAAATAAAAAACTCAATGGAAAGTATCACCAAAAGACTAGACCAATTGGAAGACAGAACCTCCGACAATTAAGACAAAATATTTAATCTTGAAAATAAAGTTGTTCAAACAGAGAAGATGGTAAGAAATCATGAACAGAATCTCCAAGAACTATGGGACATCATGAAAAGACCAAATTTAAAATTACTGGGATTGAGGAAGGCACAGAGATAAAAACCAAAGGAATGAACAACCTATTCAATGAAATAATATCAGAAAATTTCCCAAACCTGGTGAATGAAATGGAAAATCAAATACAAGAGGCTTACAGAACACCAAATGCACAGAATCACAACAGATACACACCAAGGCACATTATCATGAAAATGCCTAACATTCAAAATAAAGATAGGATTTTGAAGGCCACAAGAGAAAAGCATCAGATTACATATAGGGGGAGACCAATACAGATAGCAGCAGACTTCTCAACCCAGACTCTAAAAGCTAGAAGGGCCTGGAACAACATATTTCAAGGTCTGAACGAACATGATTGCCAACCAAGAATCCTATACCCAGCAAAACTAACCTTCAGATTTGAAGATGAAATAAAATCCTTCCATGATAAACAAAAGTTAAAAGAATTTACAAATAGAAAGCCTGTGCTACAGAATGTTCTGAACAAAATATTCCATGAGAAGGAAATGAAAAACAACAATGTAGGTCAGCAAAGGGAGGAACTACCATAGAGAAAAACCACTCAAAGGAGAAACCAAGCCAACTTGAAAACCAAAAATAAGCCAAAATGACTGGGAATATGAATCATATCTCAATAATAACCCTGAACATTAATGGCCTAAACTCATCAATCAAAAGACATAGAGGGGAAGAATGGATTAAAAAGAAAGACACAACAATATTTTGCTTGCAAGAGATTCATCTCATAGAAAAAGACATCCACAGACTAAAGGTGAAAGGATGGGAAAAAATGTACCATGCAAATGCACTCAGATAAAAAGCGGAGGTTTCCATCCTTATATCAGATAAAGTGGACTTCAAGCCAAAGTTAATCAGAAGGGATAAAGAAGGACATTTCATACTGCTTAAGGGAACCATAAATCAGGAAGACATAATGATAGTAAATATTTATGCCCCAAACAATGGTGCATCCCTGTACATCAAACAAATCCTTCTCAAATTAAGGAATCACATAGACCACAACACAATATTTCTGGGTGACTTTAATACACTGCTGTCACCAATAGGTAAATCTTCCAAACAAAAACCAACCAAAGAAACCATAAAACTCAATAACACAATCAATAACCTAGTCTTAGTAGACATATATAGAATATTCAATCCATCAACGAGCGAATTCACTTTCTTCTCAGCAGCACATGGAACCTTCTCGAAAATGGACCATATGTTATGACACAAAGCAGCCCTTAGGAAATGCAAAAAAATAGAGATATTGCCTTGTGTTCTATCAGGTCATAATGGACTGAGAGTAGAAATCAATGACAAAATAAAAAACAGAAATTACTCCAACACCTGGAGACTAAATAATATGCTATTGAATGAAACATGGATAACAGAAAACATCAGGGAGGAGATAAAAAAATTCTTAGAGGTCAATGAGAACAAAGGTACAACATATCAAAATCTCTGCGACACTATGAAAGCAGTACTAAGAGGAAAATTCATTGCATGGAGCGCATTCCAGAAAAGAATGAAAAGTCAACAACTAAATGACCTAACATTACAGTTCTAAGTCCTAGAAAAAGAACAGAATACAGCAAAAGTAGAAGAAGACATGAAATAATTAAAATCAGAGCTGAAATCAATGAAATTGAAACAAAAGACACAATTCAAAAAATTGACAAAACAAAAAGTTGGTTCTTTGAAACAGTAAACAAAATAGACAAAACCTTAGCCACACTAACAAAGAGAAGGAGAGAGAAAATTCAAATTACTAAAATTCATGATGAAAAAGGAAATATCACGACAGACACCACTGAGATACATAACATAATAAGAAGTTACTTTGAAAATCTGTATTCTAACAAAATAGAAACTACCAAAGACATTGACAAATTTCTAGAGACATATGCTCCTCCCAAACTGAACCAGGAGGACATACACAATTTAAACAGATCAATATCAAGCAATGAAATAGAAGAAGCCATTAAAAGCCTACCATCCAAGAAAAGTCCAGGACCAGACAGATTCTCAGCTGAGTTCTGCAAGACCTTCAAAGAAGAACTCATTCCAATACTTCTCAAAGTATTCCTGAAATAGAAAAGGAGGATACCCCACCAAACTCATTCTATGAAGCTAATATCACCCTCATATCAAAACCAGGAGAAGACACATCAAAGAAAGAAAATTTTAGACCAATATCCTTGATGAATATAGATGCAAAGATCCTTAACAAAATATTTGCAAACTGTATCCAAAAACATATTAAGAAAATCGTGCACCATGATCAAGTGGGGTTCATCCCTGGAATGCAAGGATGGTTTAACATCTCTAAATCAATAAATGTAATCCATCGTGTCATTAGACTTAAGGATAAGAATCATATGGTTATTTCCATTGATGCAAAAAAGCATTTGACAAAATACAACACCCCTTCATGCTTAAAACACTAGAAAAAATAGGGATAATAGGAACATACCTGAACATTGTAAAGGCTATTTATGCTAAGCCCATGGCCAACATCATTCTTAATGGAGAAAAACTGAAACCATTCCCTTTAAAAATGGAAACAAAACAGGGATGTCCTCTTTCACCACTTCTATTCAACATTGTCCTCGAAACTCTAGCCAGAGCAATTAGGCAGACTAAAGAAATTAAAGGGATACGAATAGGAAAAGAGGAACTTAAGCTGTCACTATTTGCTGATGACATGAGTCTATATTTAGAAGATCCAAAAAAGTCCTCCAGAAAACTTCTAGACCTCATCAATGAATTCAGCAATATAGCAGGCTATAAAATCAACACACATAAATCGAAAGCATTTTTATACGCAAGCGATGAAACATCTGAGAGGGAAATGAGGAAAACAACTCCATTTGCAACAGCCTCAAAGAAAATAAAATACTTGGGAATCAATCTAACCAAAGAGGTAAACGATCTCTACAATGAAAACTACAAAAGATTGAAGAAAGAAATTGAGGAAGACCTTAGAAGATGGAAAGATCTCCCATGTTCTTGGATAGGCAGAATTAACATTGTCAAAATGGCCATACTACCAAAAGGGCAATACAGATTAAATGTAATTCCAATTAAAATCCCAATGATGTACCTTACAGAAATAGAGCAAGCAATTATGAAATTTATCTGGAAGAATAAGAAACCCAGAATAGCTAAAGCAATCCTTAGCAGGAAGAATGAAACAGGGGGTATTGCAATACCAGAAATTCAACTATACTATGAAGTAATTGTAACAAAAACGGCATGGTATTGGCACCAAAATAGACAAGTAGATCAATGGTACAGAATAGAGGACATGGACACAAACCCAAATAAATACAATTTTCTCATACTAGACAAAGGGGCCAAAAATATGCAATGGAGAAAAGATAGCCTCTTCAATAAATGGTGCTGGGAAAACTGGAAATCCATATGCAACAGAATGAAATTAAACTCTTATCTCTCACCCTGCTTAAAACTCAACTCCAAATGGATAAAGGACCTGAGAATCAGACCAGAGAGCCTGCATCTTATAGAAGAAAAAGTAGGTCCAAATCTTCTACTTGTTGGCTTAGGATCAGACTTCCTTAACAGGACTCCCATAGCACAAGAAATAAAATCAAGAATCAACAACTGGGATAGATTCAAACTAAAAAGCTTTCTCTCAGCAAAGGAAACTATCAGTAATGTGAAGAGAGAGCCTACAGAGTAGGAGAATTTCTTTGCCACTCATACTTCAGATAGAGCACTAATTTCCAGAATCTATAAAGAACTCAAAAAACTCTACACCAAGAATACAAATAACCCACTCAACAAATGAGCTACGGATATGAACAGACGCTTCACAGAAGGTCTACAAGTAATTGACAAACATATGAAAAAATGGCCACCATCTTTAGTAATAAGAGAAATGGAAATCAAAAGTACACTAAGATTTCATCTCACCCCAATTAGAATGGTGATTTTCAAGAATACAAGCAAAGATAGGTGTTGGAGAGGATGTGAGGCAAAAGGTACACTCATACATTGCTGGTGGGGTTGCAAAATAGTGCAGCTGCTCTGGAAAGCAGTGTGGAGATTCCTTAGAAAACTTGGAATGGACCCACCATCTGACCCAGCTATCCCACTCCTCGGCCTATACCCAAAAGACTTAAAATCAGCATACTCTAGAGATACAGCCACATCAATGTTCATTGCTGCCCAATTCACAATAGCCAGATTGTGGAACCAACCTAGATGTCATTCAATTTATGAATGGACAAAGAAACTGTGGTATATATATATATATATATATATATATATATATATATACACAATGGAATATTACTCAGCCATAAAGAATGATAAAATTATGGCATTTGCAGGCAAATGGAAGAAATTGAAGAATATCATGCTAAGTGAGATAAGCCAATCTCAAAAAACCAAAGGACAAATGATCTCACTGATAAGCAGATGATGACACATAATGGGGGGTGGGAGGGGGGCAAGAATGGAGGAAGGAAGGACTGTATAGAGGGAAAAGAGGGGTGGGAGGGGTGGGGGGAAGGGAAAAAATAACAGAATCAATCAAACATCATTACCCTATGTAAATGTATGATTACGCAAATGGTATGCTGTTACTTCATGTACAAACAGAAACAACATGTATCCCATTTGTTTACAATAAAAATAAATTTGAAAAAAAAGAAAGTTTTATATAAACATGTCTCATGTTTAGATTGCCTAATTCTAAATCCATGCCTT
>NW_025920129.1:33161-122767 GCF_902686445.1 Sciurus carolinensis | reverse complement strand
AGTCTCCACTGGCCCTGCCCATCTGACCAGGCACTGATGCTGGGCCATCTGCACCTGTCTCAGAGCCTGGGCTCTGCAGTCTGTCACACCAGGGTTCCAGTTCTGGCCACCTGTGGTGACCACAGGGAGGTCACAGGGTTCTATGAACCTTAGTGTACTCATCTGAGAAATGGGTACGTTAGACTGAGAGGGCTGTTGGGAAGATGTAGAGAGACGTTCTGTGTGAAGGCGTCGGCATGTGGGTTCACAGTCCCAGGTCCACTGGGACCATCGGCATCACCTATGACCAGCTGCAGCAGCAACAGCATCTACACTATAGCCAGGCCCTTCTGTCATAGTCTGGAGGTCGGGCATGGGCTTAGAGATGAAATTCCCTGGTTTGAGTCCTGATCCTCCACTTCCAAGGGCTGTGGCCTAAGCCTACCTCCAGGGATGCGGGAAGGATTAAGTGTGATTGTGTAAAGTGCTCAGAACCCTATGCAGTACATGATTGGCACACAGTGTGAATTTCTCCTCGGTTACTATTTTTGTTGTGTTTTTTTGGGGGGGACAGAGATTGAACCCAGGGGTGCTTAACCACTGAGCTACATCCCCAGCCCTTTTAATATTTTATTTGGAGACAGGGTCTCACTAAGTTGCTTAGGACCTTGCTAAATTGCTGAGGCTGGCCTTGAACTTGCAATCCTCCCGCCTCAGCCTCCCAAGCTGCTAGGATTATAGGCGTGGGTCACTGTGGGAGTCTATGTTATTTTTAAGACCAGGATCATCCAGGCTCTGGGCTCCTTTAGAGGCCCCTCCAGGGATCAGCAGGGTTAAAGAGCTTTTGCAAGGCCCCCCAGGCAGAGGTGGGGTGAATGGTGGCTGAGTCTGCCTGCCTCATGCTGGGCCAGCAGGAGGGAGGGCTGTGTTTTCCAAGGAGAAAGGACTATGCGCTCCCAGTACTAAACAAACTGAGAGGTGCCAAGGCCCAGCTGGGAGTCTGGCTAGCTGCTTGAGCTATCTGCTTCTCCAGATTGGTTCTAAGGAAAAACTCTGCCCACAGAAAGCGCATGATTCACGCCAGATTAAACACAACAGACTTGGTCAGTAACACAAGTCACTGAGTATGGGAGGAAAAAAGAGAAAAAAAAAGTTCCATTATTCTGAAGCCTAGGTCAGAGGAGGGACCAAGGTGTTTTCCCTAACCTTCGGGACACACTCAGGTCACTTGTAAGGTCGTGACTCCAGGATCTGAAGAAGAGCAGGCAGTTCAGAATGCTGCTGCCTCTCCAAATATGGCCGAATTTTCTAGCAAGATTCAAATGCAACAGTGAGGACCTGCAGCAAAAAGATCACTTTCCAAGTCTGCTTAACACTGCCTCCTTGGTGCAGAAGTGCATGGAGCAGGATCAACTCTGCTCCACAGGGAAACCATCACAGGCATTCAGACCCTGACTCAGGCTCGGCCTGCGGGAAACCTCAGCTGAAAATATGAGCTACACTCTTTTCTTCCACATGGTCCTGTCTGAACAGTCCATAGAAACACAAGGACACAGAAGATATTCTGTAATCCCAGTGGCTCAGGAGGCTGAGGCAGGAGGATCACAAGTTTGAGGCCAGCCTCAGCAACTTAGTGAGGCCCTAAAGCAAGCTGGCAAGACCCTGTCTCAAAATATAGTCTAAAAAGGGCTGTGGATGTGGTTCAGTGATTAGGCACCTCTGGGTTCAATGCCTGGTACCAAAAAAATTTTAAAAAGACATTTCTTCAATTCCTTGCTCTTCATGTTCTTCTGGAGCTGGTTTGGGAAGAGGAGACTGCAAGAGTATTTTTAAACTCCAAATGCAAATCTGCACAGCTGATGGACACTGGGAGAAATCTGTAGCTCAAATCAAGAGCAGTATGTTTGGGAGGAGAAAGAATTAGTAATAAAAAGTATCACGTAGCCAGTACAGAAGGTCAGGTGTGTCAAGACCTTATCAATGAAATTAAATACATTTATGATTTGATTCTCACCAAGTCCCTACACAGAAAGTGTCATCAGTCACCAAATTCCAGGCATGAGGAAATGGAGTCTTAGAGAACTTAAGTGATCTGTTTAAGGTCACACAATTTCCTATGGACAAAGGTAGATCTGAACCGAGGACTCACTTGAGAACATCCACAGAGATTAAAGATGTGTCACTATTGTATCCACTCCATCAGCTCAATTAAGTCATGTGCAAGGTCCAAAAGGGCTGCCATTAGCCCCAGGTGGCTTAAGTAATTTAAACTAATGAATATTAAATGAAATTCAAATTCAGCCCTTTGCTCTTGAGCACTTGAAATGTTGCTAGTATAATTGATGACCTAAAATGTTCATTTCACTTAATTTTAATTAATTTAATTTCAATAGCCACATGTGGCCCGTGCGGCCCTGCTAGACAGTGCTGAAATTAGGAATTTCTTCTCCTTCTTCTTCTTCTTTTTTTTGGGGCGGGCACTAGGGATTGAACACAGGAATGCTTTTGCACTGAGCTACATCCTTGGTCCCTTCAATTTTGAACCAGGGTCTCACTAAGTTGCTGAGGCTGGCCTCCAACTTGTGATCCTCCTGCCTCGGCCTCCCTCATAACTGGGATTTCAGATGTGCGCCACCATGCCTGGCTTTTCTCAGACATGACTCAGGGTTGTCCCAAAAATCTGAGGTGAAGGGGCTTTAGTTACTTTGCACAAGCATTCACAGAAAATCATGAGGCTAAATAGCTCCGTGATCTCTTCCTTGGAAGGAAAGATGGGACATTTCTTCTCACTTGGATTTTCCAAGGTTTCCCAACCTTGAGCCCTCCTGGTTTCCCTCCTCACCAGGCCCAACATGAGGCAATACCAACTAGACCCAGGCACATCTGTCCTCAGAGGCAGGCATACATCAGCACCTTTAAACCAGGGGGCTGGTTTAAAGGTCGCCTCTGGGGCTCACTCTGAGCCCTCCTCCAGGGGCTCCCGAGAGGCCCCAGAGGCCATGTTTCATGCAGGCAGTCCAGCTCTGAGAAACTCAGGCACTCTGCTGCAGAGGCTGAGGTACATATCTATCTGCTGGCCTCTTAAATAATTACAGCACATAAATCTTTCGAGAATATCACAGCCTGGGCTGGAAGCCAGGCAGTCCTCATTCTGCACTAATTGCTCACTTCTACCACATCAGGGAGGCCGCCTTGCCATGAGGGCCTCGTTTGTTTTTGGTTTTATATTTTGTTTTTGTTTTTTTTTGTTTTTTGTTTTTTGTTTTTTTTAAATCTGAAACACAGGGGTAAGGATATCTGCCTTTTTTTTTTTCTTTCTTTTCTTTCTTTCTTTCTTTTTGGTACCAGGGATTGAACCCAGGGGTGCTTAACCACTGAGCCATATCCACAGCCCTTCATATTTTTTTTATTTAGAGACAGGATCTCACTGAGTTGCTTACAACCTCGCTAAGTTGCTGAGGCTGGCTTTGAACTCTCGATCCTCCTGCCTGGGCCTCCAGAGTCAATGGGATTACAAGTATGCACTACTGCACCCTGTGGCTATCTGCTTTTTGTCCTCTGGGACAAATGGGAACACAGATGTGAAAGCAGCTGAGAGGAGATAAAAGGTAAAACACACTGTCTAGACATCCTAAGACTCAGAAATAGGTTCAGTCTGTCTAGCACAAGGTTTAAGTAGATTACACTTTTTTTTTTAAATCCATGTTTGTAACCATGCTTAGAAAAACTGGAAGATCTGATAAGATGTGGCTCAGGTGGGGTTAGCAGCCTAATGGGACTAAGAGTATAGCAATGTGTGGTGCAAATCCCAGCTCCAGCCCTGAGAAACTGGGTGACTTTGGGCAAATCCCTTGACCTCTCTGTTTTTTTAGTTTCTTCAACTCTGAAAAGAGAATCCTAATATACTCCCCTTAGAGTGTTCTGACAAGTTAATGAAAGAAACTGATATCTCTAGTCTGCCTAGAATCATGTTTGGCATTAGTGAGAGTGATATAAATGTTAGCTAAATAAAAAATATATATATATTCCTGCACATGGCAGGGGGAGCTGAGTGGTGGCTGTCCCCTTTGGGTGGGGCAGACACACAAGCTTATTGCAATCACTGGCCCATGCCTTTGACCATGGGAGGATACTGTAAGGGGTCAGTGTATGGCCCTGGTTTCCCATCCCTAAAGGGACAGATGGACTTGGTGCATCTTAAAACAGCTCCCCTCAAGCTTTCATGATGTGGGACCAGTTGGCTTTATTTTCAGTCCACTGTGGACCAAGGCGTGGTCCTGCCAAGCATAAGGGACACCCAGCCTGCCGGCTGGTGACTGGCCATGTCAGTTCTGTGCCTCAGCTGGTCTGCAGCCTGCTGGATAGGATGAGCCCTGACCATGAACTTGATGGTGGCAGCAACGCCAGCCAATCCTGATCGCAGGGTGAGTGGACCGAATACCTGAGCTTCACAACCCAGCCGGACAACCTTGCTGCAGAGAGCACCCGTGACAGGAGCTTTCTCCCCCGCCTACCACCTCTGTCATTCTCCTCCTGCCAGCTCCTCCTTGGCCCTGTCCACAGGGGCTGCTGGGGTCCTTATCTGCGCATTCAGATCAGCTCCCTGTGAGGCCCTGGGGTTGAGAACAGACTTGGAATCCGTGTGCAACACCAGGCTGGGACACCTGGGGGACTGCTGCACACTGCCATCTGCTCCCAGCTGCCCCTGTTGCCGAGAGACCACTCTGGCCAATGGGAGCTGCCTACCCAGGCCCACGCCGAGACCTCCCCTCCAGCCACTCCCCAGCAGCCCAGCGCCAAGGACCGAGGCATGGCGGCAATGCCAGGCCTGAACTGACGCTGGTCCATTCCACCCTCCAGGAGACAGGGCCCCTCACTCGGCGCCTCCTCGGATCCCCTCCACCATCTCACATCTCCGGCATCCAGATCTGACTCCCCCCGAAATGCGGACTGACGTCCCAGGAGCATGCTGGGGGAGGACGCATGGGGGAACCACCTCAGGTCCCCAGGACTGGCCGTCAGTCACCGGAGATCGCTCCGCTCCTTCCAGGGCACCAGAACCTACCTGTGGCATTAGACAGGGCCAGCGACTCCATGGAGCCTCACGGGGTCTGCTCTGTGGGCGTCATGTCCTCTGATTATTTCAGGGAGCTGATGGGACGGCGGGTGCGACACTGCTGAGTGGAAATGCCCCCTTCCTCCTCCTCCTCGTACTTGGGGACCTGGATGCTGCCTCGGGGCTCACTGAAGCTTTGAATGGACATATCGCTGTAGCTCTCCTGGGACCTGAGCCTCGCTGGGTGATAGTCCTCCTGACAGTCCTTGATGAAGCTACTGCCATGTCCCTTCATGGCCAGGGACGACTTCCGCTTGGGGTTGCTGAAGTGCTTGGGCCACACGTAGGGCTGGGCCCCAGCTGCCTGCCCTCCTGGACTGTAGGAAGTCCTGATGTTGCACTGCCTCAGCAGTTGCAGAGGGCTCTGGGACTGGTTCTGCTCCATCTTGTTCCCGTAATGGTAGGGCTCATCGCAGCTCCTCCAGATGGGGTCCCGGTTGAGACTGGGCATCTGGCTGGACAGACTGAGCAGGTCCATCTGCAGCAACAGGTGGTCCACGTTGGCCGAGAGTCGGTTGGAACTGACCTGTAGCTGGATGTGCTGGTTCAGCACGGCCTCCTCTTTCTTCCCCTTATTCTTGGTGATTTTGGCGCTGCGCCAGGACTCCTTGGCTCTGGGGTTCTGGAAGTCGGAATCCGACGAGTCAGAGCCATTGGGGGGTCCTCGCCGGCACTGCAGGCCCGGGAGCAGAATATCTGCCTCTGCTTTGGGAGGAACAGACGCCCCAGGAGGGACTTCTTACAGTGAGCACAGCAAAAGCAGGTTTCGTTGCTTGCCAGTGCTGGCTGTCGTAGGTCATCTGACCTTGGTCGATCCCTGGAGAAGTAAGAGACAGGGAAGAGGCTGAGGAGCTACTCCGACCATTGCAGCACCACCATCAAATGCAACCTGGGCTGACTCAGGATGCAGAAGAATAATGTAGCAAAACATAGCCGGGAGCTGTGGTGCAGGCCTGTAGTCCCAGCAACTGGTGAGGCTGAGGCAGGAGGAGCGCGAGTTCAAAGCCAGGCTTGGTAACAGCAAGGCAAGGCGCTAAGCAACTCAGTGAGACCCTGTCTCTAAATAAAATACAGAAATAGGCTGGGGATGTGGCTCAGTGGTTCAGTGTCCCTGAGTTCAATCCCAATACCAAAAAAAAAAAAAAAAAAAAAAAAAGCCCATCCATGAATTCTGCCTAGGATACATTTTCCCCAAACTAACAGTAATACAGGTTGCACATCCCTAATCCAAAAATCCAAAATCAAAATGCCCCAAAGCCTGAGACTTCTTGAGTGTCAACTTGGTACCATATAATGAAACTTGACTTTGTACACAAAATAATTACAAATAAAGTATAAAATTATCTTCAGACTATGTGTTTAAGGTGTAGGAAACCCCAATGAATTCTGTGTCTAGGCCTGGGTCTCATTCCCATAGTATCTCATTTATATATATATGAACATTCCAAAATCTGAAAAAAATCTAAAATTTGAAACACTTGGGGGACCAAGGATTTCAGACAAGGGATCCTCAACCTGTAATAATACAAAAATGAAAAAGCAATGCCTTAGGCATTTTACACATATATAATATATATATATATATATATATATACATATATATATACACACACATAAACTCCTTTAATCATTCAACTGATAACTGTTTGATATAGGTTTATATTACTATTATTATTATTTTGTTACTAGGGATTGTACCAGGGGTGCTCTACCAATGAACTATACCCCCAGTCCTTTTTATTTATATTTTGAGGTAGGGTCTCATTAAGTTGCTGAGGGTCTCACTACATTGCAGAGGCTGGCCTCTAACTTGTGATCCTCCTGCCTTAGCCTCCTGACTTTCTGGGATTATAGGCATGTACTGCTGTGCCTCGCGTGTTTGTATTACTATTCCCATTTTTCAGATGAGGAAAATGAAGGTGCAGGTACCAAAGGTAATATAATGGAATCAGAGATGAGACCTGTACCCAGAAGTCTTACTCCTAACCATGACACAAATCCTGTCCCCTTCACTCACATTAGGCTTCAGCTCAATGCCACTCCTTGGAGAAGTCTACATGTCTACAATGTCCACGGTGGCAGCCCTCCACACTCTCCACCCTTCCCTGCTATCTTCCTCTTCACAGCATCAATACTGCCAGATGCATCACTACAGGGGCACAGTGCTTTAGTATTTCTCTCTGACACTAAGAGTGATGCTTTATGGGGATAGGATCATTATGTTTCTGTGGCATCTCCAGGACCTAGAACATGGCCCACTGCATGACAGGGCTCCTCCTATAGTAAATGAACGAACTGAATCCCATGTCGGGTGTACGTCCTCCAGTGGGTAAGTCACAGGAGTGGTATGATCTAAATGTATGTCTCCCCTCCAAGTTCCTATGTTGAAATCCTACCCCCCAGGTGACTAGATTAGGAGGCCTTTCAAGAGGGAATTAGGTCATGAGGGTTCTGCCCTCATGCATGGGGAGAGTACCCTCATAAAAGAGACCCAAAGGGGTTTGCTTGTCTCTCCTGCTCTGTAGGACACAGCAAGAAGGCATCATCTAAGAATCAGAAAGTGGGTTCTCACCAGACACCAAATTTGCCAGGGCCTTGGCCTCAGACTTCCCCATCTCCATTAACCTGAGAAATACACGTGTGTTGTTTAGAAGCTACCCACTCTATGTTATGCTGTTATAGAAGACCAGATATACTGAGGCAGCGTGTTTTGGTTTGGATATGCAGTATTCCCCCAAAACTTAAGTTAGATAATGCAGGAATGTTCAGAGGTGAAATGATTAGGGCAGCCATGGATTAGCTGTGAATCCACTCATCAGTGGATTAATCCATTTGATGGGTTAAGGATTTGAAATGTCGACTGTACTAGGTGGTAACTGTGGGCAGGTGGGGTGTGGCTGGAGGAAACAGGCCACTGGGGCCTGTATTTGGGTATTGTATCTCATCCCCCTGGCTCCATACTACCCCTCTCTGGCTACCATGTCCTGAACTGCTTTCCTCCACCACACCCTTCCACCATGATGTTCTGCCTCACTTGGGCCCAGAGCAATGGATTTGGCTAACCATGAACTGAACCTCTGAAACTGTGAGCCAAGATACATTTTTCCTCCTCTAAATTTTTCTTGTCAGGTATTTTGGTCACAGTGACAAAATGCTGATGAACAGCAGAAAGGAAAAAAGTGTGGCCTTTAATTCTTGATTTAAAAAGGCTGCTCTAGGTAGGGAAAACATTGGACCTGGTTTGTGAAAGACACATCCTCCATGGGCATGCACACCCTTCCCTTAACGTCATCAGGAAAGGGAGAAGCGAGATTCCTCAGGAGATGGGAATCTACCTGGTTTGTACCATCTGGGCACCCTGAGCACAGGACAGCCTGGCACAACCCCTAATGTCCTTGCCTCTTGTCAACTCCCCTGCCCTCTTCTGGTGTGGAACTTAATCTCCCTGATATTCTCATGCCATGATCTTGGGGTGGGGCTAAAGCTACCCTTGGACCCAACCCTGGCCAGTAAACCTGTCTGTCCCTATTTCTCAGGGACTGATTGGGGGCATGCACATGACCTGCACTAGGTCAGTGGGCTGTGGTTAGGAGTGCCACAGGACAGTGGGTTTTTTTTTTTTCTCTTTGCAGCAGCTGATTATCTAGTAGAATGGAAGTGGGAAATGCTGGGGGCCCCACACCTAGTGCATAATGTCAAGCCTCCCCAGGGAGCCAGAGTCAACCCAAGGCTCCATCTTCAGTGGCCAAGAGTTCCTGAGCCTGGCCTTTGAAGGGATGATTCTGGAGACTTGTCTAGAGAGGCAGTAATGAGAAACTGAGGGGAAAGCAAGGGCAGAAGAGGTGCATGCAAAGCAGTCTCTTCCCTTCCCTTTCCTCTCCTCTGCTCACTTCTGTGTCATTGGAGCCTGGGGACAGAGAGGCAGGGGCAAATTCTTTTCTTATTAGCTCTTCCTCAAACTGAAAGCATTTCTTCATCTGTGCCTGGCCCTAGAGACTAAGAGGGGAATTTTATGGGGGCAGGGACAACCACATCTGCTTCTGCACCAGGTTCCCAAGTGGGGTGAGGGAGGATGGACTGGGGCGTGGCTAGAAGCAGAGGAACCAGCGCCAAGGCTCCAACCACACTTCCTCAGGGTCAAGGCACCGTCCACACTTACTCAGCACCCTGGCTCCACCCACACTTCCGAGGCTGCACCCATTCTTCCCCAGGGCTGTGGCTCCACTCACATTTGCCCCTGGTAGGAGGAAGCAGGTGACCTTTCTGTACTAGTTAACAGTGAGGCTTTGGGACTGAGGCAATCCAGGTTCACATCCCTTGCTCTACCCCACTCCAGTGGCTTCTTAGGCTGCTGAAGACCATCTGTTTGGGTTCAGATTTAAGCTCTTCTGCTTTCCGGCTGTGTGACCCTAGGCAAGTGACTTCAGTTTTCTGTGCCTGGGGCTCAACAGTACAGTGGGGAAAATCTCAGTTCTTATTTTGGAGGGTGCTTTTGAGGATTTTTACTGAGTCCATAGACCTGAACCTGTTACCTCTTCTTAATTGTTCTTTTATTTTTATTAGGCCTGAAAGCCTGTCTCCCTCTTTGCTGAGGGTCACTGCCTTGATGCAGTCTAAGAACAAACCCTGAGGCCACGTGGTCTTCTTCCTGCTCCTCCTTTTGCCTCTCTCTCTCACAGCCAAGGGTCCCCAGGGTGCAGGCTGACAACCCCAGCCTCCCCAAATCCTTGGCTTTGAGCAGCTACTCAGCCCAGCACCCCAGGGAGCTGCGGCCCCGTCCACTCCCTGCTAGAGGTATACCACGAGTGCACATCCTTTGGTCTGTGTGTTCCTCCAACTGTTTTCCAGGATTCTTAGAATCAGCAGGGGCCTCATTCCTTGGGATGGGGGTCTCAGAGAAGGATGGGCTTGGGTAGGGAGCAGAGGGAGGCCTGTCATGAAGCAGCCCAGAAGGCAGCAGGACTCGGTGTCTGATAAACATCAGTGATGTCAGATGGTCCTCTGCACTGCTCCTGAACTCACAACATCTGGAAAAGGGCTCTGCGTTCAGCATCTAAGCATTCCTTTTTTTAATTCCCTGTCTAAGCCCTTTCAAGCTCTTTTCCGAGGGTGTATGTGTCTACTGCTGCCACAGCCCCGGTCTGTTTATAGGACTGTTTACTCTGCTATGTGCAGGCAGGAGTACTGTTGCCCTGGCAATGCCTACCTGATGCAGGGTCTGCTCCTTGCAGCTGGATAAATATGGAATATTTATACAGTATGGTCAGAGGTACAGCACTGGCGACCGAGGTATGCATGATACACAGAACAGGCTTGTGCTGTTGCAAGAAGATGAGGCTTTGCAGAAAAGTGGATTTCAAAAGAAACCCCAGGGAGAGCCATTTAACAATAGCAGCAAGCACACTGTAGGCCACAGCGGTTCCCTTTTCTGCTCAAACATGATGCCTTTTATGGATTTGAGAGCAAAGGAAAAGAGAAGACCAACAGAAGCCCTGCGTTGCTGAAAGAGGCGGACATGATCAAGTGGCAGAGATGTCTTCTCTCCCCCAACCCCAAGCTGTTGGGTGCAAATTCTAAGGGGCAGCTTCTGGAGGGACTTTAAGCCTCCATGGAAAGGGAAGGAGATGGAGATCCCAATGGGAGGAGGTGACACTGCTGTAGATTGTTTCTCTGACACTCACCCCTCTCATCTGAGCAAGGGCCAACCTGCAGACTCAATGCCCAGGTGAGCAGCTGGGCTCAAGATGTTCTATCACGGGCCTTGACACAGACCTAGCCAGCTGCCTCCCTCCCTCCAGCAACCCAGTGTGGCCCTGGAGTCTACGTGTTTGACTGTTTAGATCATGTGGGACAGGAGGGTTCCTGGGTACGTGATGAGCTGTCAGGCTATGAGGGACGACTGAGGGGCTTAGTGCACAGGGTGCCTGCCATCACTCAAGCCCACAAAAGGCAAAGCATCCAAAGGTCTCCACGGCAGTGCTGATCCCTGGACTGACAAACTGCAGCAGGACAGGCCTCGGGGGAACAGGCCCGAGTCTGTGGGAAAGGGCTGGCCAACCACGCATGCCCACTGAGCACGCAGCAGGCACCCTGTCCACAAAGTGGGGACTTCTGTCTGCACAGGAAGCTGTCGAAACACTAGCTAATTTTTCATATGACTGCATCACTTCTGATGAACGAATACACAAACCACTTCTTTTTAGTCCTAATAAGACCTGTTAAGTGGGTCAAAATGGGCTCCCCAATGAATCGGCTCCACATCTCCCTCGAGGTAACCTCTGGCAGCTTCTGAACAGAACCTGGGTGCTGCAGAAGCCTCAGGGAGATCAGGCTGTGGTCTCGTGCACATTCATCCATGGCCAATTTTTTTCCCCCTCCTCAAAAGGGTGGCTCCTTCCCAAATTTCCAGAAAAGGCAAACTGAAAGAAGCAGCCACATGCAGCCTGAACCAGAACAGTGCTGAAGCGTTGAACAAATTGATTATTTTGCAAAGGATACATGATTTTCACCATGTCGGACCTGCCTCCTGGTTGGGGAGTTTACATCTGATAATCGGCATGAGGTTCTCATTGCCTTGCTCTTGCCGCCTTTTGAAAGGACACATGCTTGCCAAGAGCCATTTGGCTTCCTCGATTTCCCTTCCCTACCAGGAGGACCATTTTTTTTTCCTACCTCTGCTGATTCCTGAAGTTTTCCAAGGGGGAGGTAGGAGACATCCATTTCTGCTTCCTTCTGAGCTTCTCCCTCTCCCCTGGAACTCAGGCTAAAAGCACATGATCCCATCTCAGAAGATTGTTATTATTATTATTATTATTATTATTATTATTGAATGCAGGGCCTTGAAGATGCTAGATCAGTATTCTACCACTGAACAGCACTCCAGAACCTTCTTTCCTTTTATGGATGTCAGATATTTCTCTCTCTTTTTTTTTTTCTTTCAGTACTAGAGCTAATCCCACAGGTGTTCCATCACTGAGCTGTACCCCCAGCCCTTTATTTTGTTTTATTTTGACACAGGGTCTAAGTTTCCCAGGCTGGCCTCAAACTTAAGATCCTCCTGCCTCAGCTTCCTGAGTCACTGGGATTATAGTATACATCACTGCACCTGACACTGATAAGATTATTTGGAGAAAATTAATTGAAAACGGGAAGATCCACAGTCCCTACATTATGTGAAAATGGCTTATTCTCAAATGATGACAGAGGCAAGCAGTTGAGACACAGAAAAAAAAAAACAGACATTGTTTGAACCCTTGATCTATCCCTACCTGAAGCTACAACACTACTTGGCTTTCTTTTTTTTTTTTTTTTTTTTTTGGTACCAGGGATTGGACCCAGGGACACTTAACCACTGAGCCACATCACAAGCTCTTTTTTGTATTTGATTTAGAGACAGGGCCTCACTGAGTTGCTGAGACTGGCTTTGAACTCGCAATCCTCCTGCCTCAGCCTCCCAAGTGACTGGAATTACAGGCATGTGCCACTGGGCCCAGCTACTGCTTGGCTTTTCTAGTAACATGAGCCAAGATATTTCCTTTTTCACTTAAGCTCCTATATATCGGGTTTCTATTACTTGCAACCAAAGGAATTCTGAGTATAACAGACACAAAGGAGATCCCACCACAGAAGTTGAGAGCCAAGCACCGCCTTACATATGTGTTGGGCACAGGTGTCACAATATTCGGCATACAGGGACTCGAAGCAGTGGCAACAGTAGGGCCTTCCCTCCTTCATGATGTAACGCTGGCTGCCCAGCACTGTCTCGCACTTGAAGCAGCAGAAGTGTTTCATGTGCCAATGGCGGCCCTCCGCTTCTGTGCATTCATCTGCAAAGATGATCTGGAGATGGAGAAGTCAAATGGTCAGCATCTGAGACCCAGCCATGAGAGGACACTTATTTACCTATTTATTTATTTATTTCGATGCCAGGGATTGAACTCAGGGGCACTCAACCACTGAGCCACATCCCCAGTCCTATTTTGTATTTTATTTAGAGACAGGGTCTCGCTGAGTTGCTCAGGGCCTTGCTAAGTTGCTGAGCCTGGCTTTGAACTTGTGATCCTCCTGCCTCAGTCTCCCAAACACATTTCTAAGGAGGAAAGTTACAGGGGCCCTAAATGAGAAGGGCAAGGAACCAGGCCTCACTCACAAATCATTAAACAAAAACCAGCATGTGTGTGCATTTGTTCTGTGTCTGTGTCAGTTCCCACACTTGGGTTTGCCTAAAACACACTTAAACACGGTGCTTGGCCTGACCTGTGATTAACAAAACCACATTTCAGTAAGTGAAAGAATGTTTTGTCCCAAAGAATATAAAGCAGAATGAAAAACAGACAGCTCATGATCACATTGGCCATACGCATGTTTCATTGAGATACTATGCAGTATTTTGAGAAATGCAAGATAGCATGTGAAGACCTGGAATCCTGGTTTCTCTCCTGAAACATGACAATGACCCATGCTCACTCTCTGTTCCTGCACAGTGGTGATAAGGTGGAACTACGCAGAGCGGTTGCTGCTTTCAGATGAGTGTCATATTCTCCAGTTTGTCACAGTTCTCACTGCTCCCTAGTGCCTTCCAGTTGGGCTAGTTTCATTTATAATTCCTACCCAGCACTCTAAAGCATTTGTGTTCTGAACACTGACAATGAGCTGCTTTAAATTTCAAAGCACTGTTATGAAAACTTAATGCCAAGCCACAGTAATCAAGCCAGCATGACATTGGCATAAGGGGGGACATGCAAATGAACAGAATAGAATTGGGAGTCCAGGAACAATCCATATAGTCAATGACCAATAGATTGTCTAAAGGGTGCCAAGACCATTCCATGGGGAAAGAATGGTGTCTTCAACAAATTGGGCTGGTAAACCAGGCAATCTTATCTAAGAGAATCAATTCAGACTAGGCACAGTGGCGCACGCCTTGTAATCCCAGCAGTTCAGGAGGCTGTGGCAGGAAGATCACAAGTTCAAAGCTGGACACAGCAACTTAGCCAGGTCCTAAGCAACTCAGTGAGACCCTGTCTCTAAATAAAAAAATAAAAAGAGCTGGGGATGTGGCTCAGTGGTCAAGTGACCCTGAGTTCAATCTCTGATACCCATCCCCAAGAAAAGAATCAATTCAAACCCCTACCTCAAACCATACATACAAATTAACTGAAAAGGGATCAAAGACCTAAACATTAGTGCAAAAATGATAAAACATTTAGAAGAAAAAAACAAAGAATTTTTTTGCTCTCAGACAAAACAATGATTTTTTAGATATGACACTAACATATCAGTAACAAAATAGAAAACAGAAAAAGTAGATCCCATCAAAATGAAAAAAAAGTCTATGCCTCGAAGGGCATCATTGAGAAAATAAAATATGATGTCATAATCAATACTAGAACTGATGTGAAGAAAAAGGAATATTTTTACACTATTGGTGTAACTATAAATTAGTACAACCACTGTGGAAATCAGCATGGTGGTTCCTCAAATGACTAGGCATGGAACCATTATCAGACCCAGCTATACCACTTCTCAGTGTTTACTTTGAAAAATTAAAGTCATCTTACTACAGTGATACATGTATACCCATGTTTATAGCAACACAATTCACAACAGCTAAGTTATGGATCCAGTCTAAGTCTTAATGGATGAATGGATAAAGAAAATATGGTATGCATACACAATGGGATTTTATGTATCAGTAAAGAAAAATAAAATCATGGCATTTTCAGGAATATGGGTAGAACTAGAGACCATCATGTTAAGCAAAATAAGTCAAACTTAGAATGTTAAGGGTTCTATGTTTTCTCTCATGCAGTATCTAGACAGGAAAAAGGAAACCAAATGTGAGGGTGGATCACCTAAAAATGAAAGGGAGATCAGTAGAGGAAAGAGATCAAGAGGTGGTAGGCAGGAAAGAGGGGGGAAATGCTGGGGAGTGATATTGACCAAATTATATTGTTACATCATGTGCATGTATAAATATGTAATGATAAATCCCATCAATATGTACAACTGTAAGTATAATGGACCAATAAAAAATGTGGGAAAAAATGAAAATACAACCATAAAGTGGGAGAATATATTTCAAAATTATATAGCTGGTAAGGGACTAATACCCATATTATATAAAGAACACTTACAACTGAGTAAAGAAAAAAAGTAACCCATTTGAAAAAATCACGAAGGATTTACATAGACTTATCTCCAAAAAAGACAATATACAAATAGATGATAAACACATACAAAGATGCTCAGCATAACTAGTAGTTATGAAAACATGAATCAAAACCTCAATGTGATATTGCTTCAGATACTGGAGGTCTATACTAAAAAAGATGGGCGAGACAAAAAAAGACATTAATGGGATATGAAGAAGTAGAATCCTTATTCATTGATACTAAGAATGCAAAATGGTGTAACTGTTTTTGAAAAGAGCTTTGCATTCTCTCAAAAAGTCAAACTTAGAATTACCATCTGATCTAGCAATGCCATTCCTAGATAGATACATATGCAAGAGAATAAAATATACCTAGAATCTGTACATGAATGTTCACATGTAGCTTTGTTTATAATAGCTAAAAATAGAAACCATTTAAATGTTCATCAGTTGCTCAATGGATAAGCAACATACATATAATTGGATGTTACTCAGACATGAAAAGGAATGAAGTACTTATATACACTACGACATGCATTATCTGAAAACATCATACTAAGGGAAAGAAGCCAGATGCTTCTATTTTATACTACTTCATTAATATGAAATGTCTAGAATATGTAAATCCAGAGAGACAGAGAGCTAAGTAGTAGCTGTCAGGGCCTGGGAAGAGGAGAATGATTACTAATGGATACAGCCTTTCTTTTCACGTGATGAAAATGGTCTGACCTAAAATAGTAGTGATGATCACACGACTCAATGAATACACTAAAAACCACCGAGTTGTATACCTTCAAAGGGGAGCCTAATGCTATGCAAATTGTATCTTAATCATCACGAATTTCAAAGTACATTTCCTTCCATCATCACATTCTCTTTGGCATTAGAGAACCCAAAGTTGCCTTATGAGCATGGATTTCCAGATGTAGAAACAGAGGCAGGAAGGTAAAGAGGTGGTACAGAATCACAGAGTTGGATCTGAATTCAGTTCCCCAGCTATATGCTCATAGAGTCCCTCTGGTGCATTGCTATTGGCATTAGAACCCAAATTATTATTATTATTATTATTATTATTATTATTATTATTATTATTATTTGGAACCATGGTGATAGAAGCTAGGGGTGCTTATTCACTGAGCCACATCCCCAGCCCTTTTTAATTTTTTATTTTGAGGCAGTCTCAGTAAGTTGCTTAGGGCCTCACTAAGTTGTGGAGGCTGGCCTTAAACTTGTGGTCCTCCTGCCTCAGTCTCCCAAATTGCTCGGATTATAGATGCCCTCTGCAAAAGCGAATCCATTTTAGGCAGTTTTATAAGAGAAACACCCATGTGATCGTGGGTTCCAGGGCAAAAGGAGAGTGTTACCTCCCAGACTGCTGTTTATAAGGTCAGGCAGACTGTAAAACACCTCTGTGCAGGAGGCAGCTTCGGTCAAAGACCAAAGGATTCTCATAAAAGTGATCAGATTTAGACCA
The DNA here is from genome assembly GCF_902686445.1 of Sciurus carolinensis. NCBI lineage: Eukaryota > Metazoa > Chordata > Mammalia > Rodentia > Sciuridae > Sciurus > Sciurus carolinensis. The sequence continues at coordinate 106,045 of NW_025920129.1, read as the reverse complement.
TTCCTCTTTCTGCTACCAGTTTTCCATGCTAAATCAGGTTTTCTATCCTGTACCCACACCTCACACTTGGGCTTATCTCTGGTTCTGGGGAGAGGGAATGCCAGGTAGGGGACTTATGTTCTATTCTGACTCTCGCCCGGCATAACATATTCAGATACTTCCTAAAGTTAGATGCACAGGCCATCTATCTGGCAGAGCATCCACCTGACCCCTGCATTTTCACTTGGAGCATCTGTAAACAGTGGGTACATCAAATAATGTGACCCAGTTTCTTCTTTTCTCTAACCAACCCCTCCCACCAAGTCTTAGGCAAGTGGCATCCCCATATCATTCCCTAGGATTTGGGCTGAAATCTAAAGCTGCACAATGCCTCCTTTATTTATTTATTTATTTTTATTTTTTTATTTCAAGAGTTCTGAATTGATCTAGGGTCAATCACATGCCCCTTGCAAATGTGCTGGATCACATTCAGTAAAGTGGGTCACAATCCCAGACATTGTAGAAAATTGAAACCTGGAACTGTACCACCGAGTTACATCCCCAGACCTTTTTAAATTTTTAAATTTTGAGACAGAGTCTTGCCAAGTTGCCCAGGATGGCCTGGAACTTGCCATCCTCCTGCTTCTGCTTCCTGAATCCCTGGGATGACAGATGTGCTGTCACCACACCCAGCGAGGTTTCTCTCCTGAAAGGGTTAAGGCGAGAGGGTGGAGTCCCCTGTGGTTTTCTTCCATAGGTGGAGTTGCCTGTAGGTTTCTACAGAATTACATGCCCAGCTTTGGCTGTGATGCAGCCCAGGGGGTGGCCAGCAAGGGGCTCTGACCTCATCGCAGGCTGCACAGCATGGCTTCGGGCACTCGGTGTGGTGTCTGCCACAGTAGATCTTCCCGTCTTGGTAGAAGTAGAACAAATCCACCAGGACCTCGTTGCAGACGGTGCATATGTAGCACGGTGGGTGCCAGCAAACCCCGTGGCCAGCGTGCGATGTGAACCCTGTGATGTCCCCGCCATTAATCTGGCCTCCCCACTGTGAGGCAAAGAGACACGTGAGCACCCAAACGCCAGCCCCATTTTTAGTGCTGTGCGTAAATGACAAAGGGCCACCACTAACAGCTGGTGACCAAGCACTTACTTTCAAGGTAATCACTGTGTTCCTTTGTTTACATTCATGGCAGGGCCGGTTTTGCAGGGCCTTGCCCTGCCCTTTCCTGGGACCTTCATGAGCTCAAGTTAAAGAGACCTAGGGAAGAGGACTCATGAAGGCGGCAAAGGAGGGAAAAATCTCAGCGTGACAACTTGCAGGGGCTCTGTGGGCAGGAGGCCCACCTGCACAGAGGGACGGCCTCATTATCTTCTCCATATTCCAGGCTGCGTGCAGAGGCACAGACCTGTTCCACACCATGGGTGTAGGTGGGGAGGAAGGAGGGCAGGAAGAGGGGGCGTGCCAAGGGGTGGGGTCGCACTCTTGGACCAAACCGGGCGGGCACATCAAAGCCTACCTGCTTTTACCTGCCTTCTCCATCTACCTTTCAAGCTTGCTTTTATGCTCTTCTTCTGACATTTTGTACCTTGTCTTGATTGAAAGGTACCACTTTTTTACCCCCCAGTTCTGGGGTGCTGTCCTACTGAGCTACCTCTCCAGCCCTTTTTAGTTTGAGACAGGGTTTCCCTAAGTTGCTGAGACTGGCCTCAAACTTGTGATCCTCTTGCCACAGCCTCTGAAGTTGCTGGGATAACACACTCAGTGGCCAGGTCCCACCCTTTCTTTCTTTCTTCCTCCCATCCTTCTTTTCTCTTTTTAAATTCAGGTCCCACTCTTTAAAGGGCTCTGGCCCTGGGAAGATCCTGGGGGAGAGGCTGACTCACTGTCCAGGCAGTCTCCATTACTGAATATGAATCCATCACGTCACTCCTTGCAGGGGCTTCCGTGACCCTCCATGAACTCTACCTTTATCTACTAGTCCCCTTCCTTCACTCCCTCTGTCCCAGCCACCAGGGCCTCTGAGCTGGCTGTTCCTTGTGCTTCAACACCAGCGCGAATCCCTCCTTTATGCACATCTTTGCTGAGATGCCACCTTCTGAGTGAGGTCTTCTCTCCCATCTTAAGACTGCAGCTTCTCTAACCTCCCAGTCCTTCTCAGTCCCCTTTTCTGATATGTTTTCTATTTTATTGATTGAATGTATTGTCTTCCTTCTCTAGAGCGCACTTCCTTACAAAGGCAACATTACGTTTTCATGTCTTATTCACTACTGCATCTTCAAGTCTAGAAAAGTGCTAGGTGTGGTAGGTACTCATTAAATAATCTGGTGAATGAACAAATGAACAGATGAACAAATGAATGGATAGATGAATGACTGAACAGCTGAATGAATAAACAGATGACTGGATGACTGTATGAATGAATGAACAGATGGATGGATGACAGGATGAATGAATGAATGAACAGATGGATGGATGACAGGATGAATAAATGAATGAATGAAAGAATGAACAGATGATTGGGTGACTGGATGAATGAATGAATGAACAGAGGGAGGGGTGACTGGATAAATGAATGAACAGAGGGATGGGTGGCTGGATGAATGAATGAATGAACAGATTGATGGGTGACTGGATGAATGAATGAACAGATGGATGGGATGACTATATGAATGAATGAATGAACAGATGGATGGGTGACTGGATGAATGAATGAATGAATGAACAGATGGAGGGATGACTGGATGAGTGAATGAATGAACAGATGGATGGATGACTGGATGAATTAATGAATGAACAGATGGAGGGATACTGGATGAATGAGTGAATGAATGAACAAACCAATGAAAGAGGACATGAATGAACAGATGCCAGAACAATTCCTCTTCCACCTGGGGAATCCACACTCACTGGTTCACAAATGGCTCCTGTCATGGTGACAGGGAAGGGTCTGACGTTCCCTCTGCCCAGGTTTTCATGTTTCCTCTGGTTGCTGAACAACTTAAGCTCCCTCTTCTCTTCCTCATCCAGAGAGTTGCAGTATTGAACCTGAACACATGTACAGAACACAGATGATGCGTGACAGTCCCAAAACCCAGGCCCCGACGTTCTCTCACAGAACATGCTGCTGCGTGGTTGGGCAGTCCTAACTGCATCTTTAACAGTCTCAAGCCTGGAGTTATTTTAGTTGAGCCGCTAGTAGGGTGGTTGACAACCCACAGGGCTTACTGAGGGCCCTGGACTTACTTACTTACTCTGGAGTCCAGGTCTCAGGCAGGCTATGGATTCTGGAACTGCTTCTCTGGGCCACCCCTCACTCAGCGATCCACACTGAGACCCAAGTCATGTGGAGAGGTGGAGCTGGGAAGCTTGGGATGTCCTCTTTCCTCCCAATTGTAGGGACATGATGCTTCCATCTGCATGTTTCCAGGTGAATGATCCTTGGTACCAAGGAATGGCTCCAGGCCACTGAGCCAGGGCTACTGTGAATATGCTCATGGCTTCTGTCCCCGCCTCACTTGTGGAAGTGGGAACACAGAGCTGAGTCTGAGAAGCTGGAGCACAGGTGTGCTCACAGTTGCAGGATGGGAAGGCTGGTTTGTCTGGGAGCAGGAGGGAAAGGGCTGCCTGCTGGCTGCAACTAAGTGACAATGTGCAACAGAGATTGTCCTTCACGTTAAATGCAGAAGTAAGGGAGGGACACTCAAATCCAGTATTTGCCATTCTCTCCCTTATTTCTGCCCATTTGGCAACTGAATCATATTTATGAATATCATCTATTAATACTGATTTTAAATGTGACTCACTTAGCCAGGCACAGTGGCACATGCCCATAATCCCAGTGTCTCAGGAGGCTGAGGCAGGAGGATGGAGAGTTCAAAGTCAGCCTCAGCAACTTAGCAAGCAACTCAGCGAGACCCTGTCTCTAAATAAAATATAAAATAGGGCTGGGGATGTGACTCAGTGTTGAAGCACCCCTGGGTTCCAATACCAGTACCAAAAAAAAAAAAAAAGTCCTCATGGAATGTTTCAGAAAGAGAACCACAGTGACCTGAACTACCTCAAATGGATGGCTCCACCACTGACATTTTATGGGCACTTTTTAAAAATGGCAGGCTTGTGAAAACCCGCCTTTTCACATCAAAATTAGTTAACTGGACAGTGGGTTACAATGCTTGCTCTCAGATTTAAAGGAGAAAGCATGATTTGTATTTGTTGTATGAAAGAAGCAGGAGAAAAGAGAATTGTAGCTCTTTCTAGAAAAGTTACTTCAGGTTTTAAGCTGTGGTTTGGCTGACTCAAATTTGTTTCATTTATTTATTTTTTTGTGGTACTGGAGATTGGAAACCAGGGTCTTGAGCAGGCTAGTCAGGCGCTTTATCACTGGGATACATCCTACCAAGGTCTTTACATTTGTTTCTAACTTTTTTTTGGGGGGGAGGTACCAGGGATTGAACCCAGGGGCACTCACACTGAGCCACTTCCTCAGCCCTGTTTTGTATTTTATTTAGAGACAGGGACTCCTGAGTTGCTCAGGGCCTCACTAATTTGCTGAGGCTGGCTTTGAACTCTCCCTCCTCCTGCCTCAGCCTCCTCAGTCACTGGGATTACAGGCGGGCACCACTGCATTCAGCTTCACATTTGTTTTTGAAGTTCTCAAATATCCCCTTTTATTCAAATGTGGGAAGACAAAACTAAAAAGCGCTCATTCTCTTCCCCTCCGGGATGCGGGTAGTTAGAAGAAATTGACCATCCGGTTTTGTAAAGGGGTTGTTTTTCCTTTTTATTTAAAATTATGCTTCCATTTTCAATGCAAAGTTAAATCATCCAATTTCATAAGAGTCCTATTATTTTTAAAAAAGATCCCTAAAAATTAATTTCTGGCTTGCAAATCTAATCCCCTTCAGCAAGATCTTTCGTAAGCCTGTTTACAAAATTCCCTTTATGATCAATGTCATTTCAAGGATAAGGAGAGTGCTGGCTTCCAGTGCTGTGTTTCTGCATTCAGAAAAAAAGTGCAGTCGGTGAGCCACACTTTCAAAAGGACAGATGACAAACCCTAGGAAGCCAGACTTCACCATGACAAAAATCACAGATGTTGAGACCTGCAAATCTGAAACATAAAGTGAAAAACTTGCATACCCGTTTAATAGGAAATGATGCTGAAAAAGTTTGAGAGACTTGCAATGTTTCAGTGGGGTTCAAAATGGCCCAGGGACTCTCCATCCTCTCTCTCCAACACACGGAGTCCATCGGCAGGGCAAGTCAGAAAACCAGGGCCTGAGTTCTTAAATTTTAGTGCTTCCTGGATACTTCCAATAGGCAGCAGTGCTAGTCACAGAGGCTGATTCGGTACTTAATGAGACTCTTTATTTTTTCCCCCTTATTGGGGAGCAACACTTTCCAGAAAGCACTGGTCAGTCTCCTTTGGCTCTAATTAAAGAAGCTAAAACCTCAAGCACATGGCCAGAGGTTTTCTCCGGCCACAGCCGACTGATCACAGCCTTGTGATCAGAAGAAAGGGGACAGTTCACAGAAGGTTCTAGGAAACGTCCTCCTAAGCCTGGACCCCTTACCTCATTGTCGTGTGGTGGGAGCTGGTGCAGGAGTTGCTTGACCTGCAGTTTCTCTCCAGCGCTGTTGACATAGGGCACTTTCTCTTCTGGCAGGCAGCTGTAATACTGGTGCACCTGGAGGAGAAAACAGGACATGTGCTGTGACTCATGCCCACCGCCCACTTCCCCATGAGGGGACCAGGATACCCCAGCAGGATGCAACCCACTTCTGCTGCCCCCTCCCATCGGGACACTCAGTGGCCTGCGTTTCTTACTACAAGCAGGAAAACAGATCCTCAAAGAAAGAGCCAAGCCAAGTGCCCCGAACTTGGGGGCTTTCCCTCTCTCAAGGGAAAAATAAAACCAGGGCGTTTTGCTAGCAGAGGAGAAATCAGCCCTCACACTGGGGAGGCTGCGGGGTAGGGCTTTCTCGGCAGAGTCCCCAGTGTCCTGTTGGCTTTACCATTTTCTGCGTGTCTCTGGTGTGTGGGGCGCCTCCCTAGCCAAGGGATATGTCTGCGCCTGCCTGGGTGCCACAACCCAATCCTGTCTCTGGCACAGGGTGAACTCCTGGGTATCTCAGCCTCCACCTCTGTGAACAGCCCTTGAGGTTTGGAGCCACTTGTGAGGTGGGCTGTCGCTGCCTTCCATTGGAAGGAGGCTCATCATGTGATTCTGCATCGCCCTGAATGTGAGGATTCTTGCCTGTCTTACAACGCCCATGTTTATGACTCTTAGAATATACTCTGCACTTTCTGAAGCTCCTTCAACCCTAATGTTTTTTTGGGGGAAAGCAGCAAGCACCTCATTTTGTCAAGGAAAGAGAATAGAAGTTGGGTATGTTGGTGCACACCTGTTATCCCAGCAGCTCGGGAGGCTAAGGCGGGAGGATTGCGAGTTCAAAGTCAGCCTCAGCCACTTAGCAAGACCCTAAGTAATTAGCGAGACTGTCTCTAAATAAAATATTAAAAAGGGCTGGGGATATGCCTCAGTGGTAAAATGCCTCTGGTTTGATCTCCAGTACCCAAAAGAAAAAAAAAAAAAAGACATTCTACCATCCAGACATAAGCAAAACTAGGGAAAGAAAAAATCAACCAAAGGGAAGGTCTGCTGTCACTGTGGAAAAGCAGGAAAATATCCCACAAGCTCACATCATATAGAAAATACTTCCCAGTGTTCCTGAGCATCATGAGAAGCTCTCACAGAACAAGTTCATTGACTAAGAGGGAGAGGACAGAACCCCGGGGCTCAGCTCCATCCTCCTGTTGAGCTCCACACAATGGTCTCCTTCGTGTGTTTGGGAACCTGGACCTGAATGCCTGAGTTGGGCAGGCTGGGGTAAGAGTGGTCAAAGCTGCATCTCCTCTGACCTCTAGGAACAGCCATGAGATTTAGAAGAAGGGGTGGGGCAAGGTTTGCCATGGAGAGTTCCAGAAACACCTTGAAGGCCGTCTTTATTTCCTTAACCAGTGATCAGACCATCCTCCATCAAGTGCCCATGGATGTCCAAATCCAACCCCCAAAGCCACCATAAGCAGAGCTCTGATCATGGCCAGTTGGCTTCTTGGAGGCAGAGGACCTCTGCAGGGAAGATTCCAGCATGAATCCGCCTTGGACAGTAGTGCAGCGGCTCCTTCAAGGGGCCCAGAGGGAAGGGCTCTCCAGGATGACGATGCTGGGCAGTCACTGGGAGTGATGGACAGGAGGATTGGTGTGCTCTGGTCCTCAAGCATCCAGCAATACAGGGGCACCTGGCAGGGGGACTGTAGGGACAGGATGGTTCTGGGTGTTGGAGGTGGCTTGCCCTCAGCCTGCAATCCTGAGAAGGTACAGCCACGGCCTCAGTGAGTTTGGTAGCAGCTGCTGGCTACTTGCTCATGGGAGACTGGCACATGATGAGTGTGCCAGTGATGAAGGACTCTTCAGAAGAGTCCTTGTAGCACGTGGATCGCTGGACACAGGCAGGTTTAAGGAAGCAGCTCAGGCAGCTCAGGTGTGTGTCTTGCATAAAAAGTATTGCTGGATGCTTGAGCCTGGGGCATGAGCGACCCTCCTCTCCACTGCCCAGTTACTGTCCCGCCTCCTTTTTACCTACAGCACCATCATCCCCAGAGTCCTTCCTGATCGGCATCTCCAAGGAGCCTGCTGAGCTAGTCCGAGGCTGCCTCCTGCTGGGATCTTCTGGGCACCTTGTAGCACAAGGCGGGGGGCGCTGAAGCTTCAGCACTGACTATCATTTCCCATCTCTAGGTTCCAGAGCAAGACACACAACTGCTCAGAACAGGCACCCAAAGACCAGGAGGACTAGATGGTAGCGGAGCACACGACCCTCGAGTTCAACAGACGGCATGAACAACAAAGCAAAACTTTGAGTTTGTCATTCCTGGTGGGGCTTCAAATTGATGCAGCCACTCTGGAAAGCAGTATGGAGATTCCTCAGAAAACTTGGAATGGACCCACCATTTGACCCAGTTATCCCACTCCTTGGTTTATACCCAAAGGACTTAAAATCAGCATATTACAGTGACACAGCCACATCAATGTTTATAGCAGCTCAATTCATAATAACTAAGCTGTGGAACCCACATAGGTGCCCTTCAACAGATGAATGGATAAAGAAAATGTGGTATACACACAATGGAACACTACTCAGCAATAAAGAAGAATGAAATTATGGCATTTGCTAGTAAATGGATGGAACTGGAGACTATCATGCTAAGTGAAATAAGCCAATCCCCAAAATCCAAAGGCAGAATGTTCCCTCTGATATGTGGATGCTGACTCACAGTAAGAGGGTGGAAGTACAATAGAAGTTCATTGGATTAGACAAAGGTGAATGAAGGGAAGGGAGGGGGATGGGAATGGGAAAGACAGTGGAATGAAAGGGATGTCACTTTCCTATGTTCATATATGAACATACGACCCGCGAATCTCCACTCCACATCATGCCCAACCACAAGAATGGGAAGCCACACTCCATGTATGTAGGATATGTCAGAATGCACTCTATTGCTATGTAGAACTCAAAAGAACAAATAAAAAATGTAAAAGAAAATTAGAGTATGAAATGGAATAATCCAAATGTTTTCTGTTTTTTCTTCCATATTTAGATTCAGAACAGCACTGTTGGCATGTGGAGTGAGACCAAGCCCTGAAGCCTCCTATCTTAGCCTAAGCAAGAAAAATCCTAAAGCTATGAAACTAGTTTGATTTCCAAGGGAAAGAAGTGAAATCATGATAAAGGTGTGGTGTTTTCCCAAGCTACCCAGCAGCACAGTAGGGCAACACGGGGGAGCAGAAGCTGTTGCTGAAAGGGAACTGGGACTGGATTTGTCAACTCTGGGACCCCAGCAGCCTCTCTGCTTCTCTCTGTGCAGTTCTGTTTCTGGCTTTCTCCAAACTTAAGCTTACCCACAGCCCTTGAGTCTGTACAGCTTCAGTTCAAGACTCTGTCCTAGAATTCCTAGCTTTTCTCAATTACCCATTCCCCAGAGATGGGACCCGATGACCCCATCCAGGTCTGGGGTGACATCAGGAGATGGGAACAAAGAAGGTTCCAAGGCCGAAGAATGAGGATAAGGGAATCCCAACACGGTGTGGTGCAGAACTCTGGAAACGTTCAGGACTAGTATATGCCTGGGCGTGCCGAGATCCCTCCCCCAGACCCTGAGTTCCGAAGTCACCAGAGGCAGTGAGTACCCTTGGGTGCACGACTCTCTCCATCCTAGACATCCTCTATAACTCAAACCTAGGGACCACCACCGAAATTTCCTCTTTCTACCAGTATCCCAACAATTCCTCAAATATGGACTGTGTAAAAATATGTCTTCTCGAGGCAATCAGCAATTTGATGGATGCCTTAAAGACTTTCTCGTTATCCAGGGGCCCCATTCTGAAAACATGTATAAGTCTATGTTAAATAGCAACCTACCAAACAAATCACCCTGTATCACAGGGCAGCTGGTCTGGCAGGCTCTGTGGAAGAATGAGCGAGCCCCTCGTGACCTTCAGTCCTCTTCAAAGTCTGTTCAGGTTCACGTGATCCTGATCATACTGACTTGTGTCTCCCTGTATGTTTTTTTGGTACCAGGGATTGAACCTAGGGGTGCTGAACCACTGAGCCACATCCCCAGCCCTATTTTGTATTTTATTTAGAGACAGGGTCTCGGTGAGTTGCTGAGGCTGGTTTTACACTCTTGATCCTCCTGCCTCAGCCTCCCCAGCCACTGGGATTCCAGGCATGCACCACCACGCCCAGTTTCTCACAGTGTTTTGACACTGGACTTTCCCAGCTCTTCATCCAGCAAAGGGGACTCATGGGTGAAGGGCAGTGAGGGAGAAACAGCTTCCCGGAATTCCCAGTCTGGATACAGGAATGCCACACACCCTCTCCCCTGACCACCTCCGTCATGAAACAGCTGTAGTGCTCAAAAACAAACAGCAACTGAACTGGTGGCAGTGGGACACTGACTATACTATCTGACACCACAAAGCTTTGATTTGGCCCTACCTCTGAAAAACCAGCAGACAGCTCCTGTTAGCTGGCACATGCTTCACTTTTAGGAGTAAATTAGCAGACTGGACAGAGTTCTCTCAGTGAGGATCACCACCAAGCCCCGATGTGGTATGCTGAGAACTTGGTGTGTCCTCACAAGCAGGCCTATGGAAGGTGCTAGAAGCTTTGGTCCCCACAGTCTTTCTCCAGTAAAGGTGTCCCAGGATTCTGCCATGGGTGAAGTCATACTAGGTACCCTATTTTTTCCCCCAAACAAAAGCATTTTGGACACAATACACCATCTTATGAAAACAGAATAGCTGAAGGCCTTTATTGAAGGTGTTAGTTCCCCAACTGGGAGACTTGGCAGCAAACTCAGTCTGTCAGGTGGATTACAAGAATGTTTAGTCAGCATGCAGATAACTTCACAAAGCAAGGTCTCACCCAGTCGGACAGAACAGGCTTGTTAGAAGGAACTGCACATTTGACAGCATTTCTGCCTGAGTGAAGACGTGGAAGCTGGAGAGGTGAGACCTCTGTATTTGGGAGAAAAGAATGTTTTTTGGTTTTTGTTCTTTTTAAAAGAAGACAGTTAATTAAAAATAAAGTGAGTAAAGCATTTTGTTTTTGGTAACAGGGTTAAACCCCGGGGTACTTAACCACTGAGCCACATCCCCAGCCCTTTTTATACTTTATTTTGAGCCAGGGTCTCGCTGGGTTGATTAGAGACTTGCTAAGTTGCTGAGGCTGACCTCAAACGTGTGATCCTCCTGCCTCAGCCTCCAGAGCCACTGGGATTACAGGTGTGCACCACCGTGCCCAGGGCAAAGCACTTTGTTTACTACAGTGGTTCTCAAACTTGAGCTTGTATCAGAATCACCTGCAAGGCTTATTAAAACCCAGATTTTTAATTCAGCCCAGAGTAGGGCCCCTGGAATTTGTATTTCTAACCACTTCTCAGAGTCTGCCAGGGGTGTGAGGAACAAATTTTGAGGGTTTTGGCATTATCCATCTGTTTTCTCTTAACAACCAACTCCAAACAGCTGTCAGGGAAATGATGGGAGCTTGTGTATCCCATGAACCCCCAAGAAACCCAGGGATTTCAGAAGAGGGGAAAGAGTCTGTGGGCCTCATTCAATTTTTCAGGTGCCTTGTTCCACATCTAGATGTAGGACTAAGCAGGAAGAATCCTGCTGTGGTCAGGAGGACAGATCCTGAGACAAAGTGCTTGCATTCTGTGGTAGGGTGATCTCAGTGCTGGGATCAATCCCCAATACCCAGCCCCCACACCCTGTCTGCAAAGCATCCTCATATTGTCACAGCAGGAACCCAACAAAAGTCACCTCAGACTCTGCCAAGTTGATTGAACCTTTTTTTTTTTTTTACCAGCGATTGAACCCAGGGGTGCTTAACCACTGAGTCACATCCCCAGCCCTTTTTTTGTATTTTATTTAGAGACAGGGTCTCACTGAGTTGCTTAGGGCCTCCCTTTTGCTGGGGCTGGCTGTGAACTTGGGATCCTCCTGCCTCAGCCTCCCAAGTTGCTGGGATTATAGGCATGTACCACATCGCCTGCCACAATTTCCATTCTTGAGGTTACATCATGGTACAAGATGATTGCTAGAGCTCCAGCCCTTCTGTTTACCTTTCAGACAGGAAGTGGCAGGACGGAGGAATGGACAAAAAAGGACAGCTACCAGAAGTCATGCTCTAATGTATCATAGGCCAGTATATGTATACATGGCCATGTGGAGCTCCAAAAATATTGTCAGCCAGGCATATGGATGCTCTAGGCAAAATGCTAGGCACCTGGATTATATCTCCAGTCCAACAACAGTGTTCCATGAGGGTCTCAGATGATGCTGGGAGCATGCTAGTATTTGAAGTCGACCACCACATCACTTAGAAATGGCATTGGCTGGGCTGGGTTGTGGCTCAGTGGTAGAGCACTTGCCTAGCACGGGTGAGGCACTGGGTTCCATCCTCAGCACCACTTAAAAAGACAGTAAGTAAAATAAAGGTATTATGTCCATTTGCAACTTAAAAGAAAAAGAAATTGCATTGGTTTCCTATGTGGAAAGACTGTAAAAAAAAAGAAAAAAAATTTTTTAAACTGGTAATAGAAGTTGAGAAGTTTAGAGGACAATGGCTCCTTGGTGTAATGAAGCCCAGGTTCCTTCCTGTGCTATCGCCCTTGGCCTTACTTTCTTTTTTTTTTTTTCTTTTTTCTTGGTATTGGGGATTGAACGCAGGGGAGCTTTACCTCAAAGCTATCACCCCTGACCCTTTTTATATTTTATTTAGAGACAGGGTTTTGCTATGTTGCTGAGGCTGGCTCTGAACTCACGATCCTCCTGCCTCAGCCTCCTGGGCAAGCTGGGATGACAAGCGTGCGTCCAGCCTGGAACTCAGTATTCTTGGTCCATACCTCAGCACACACCAGGTTTCATGGGGAGGCAAACCTGACTGCAAGGCAAAGGAACCGCAGCATGAACCTCCAAGTGAGCTGAGCTTCTGGAAGGTCTCATTAAAGCCACCTGAACTCAGTGGCTCGTGAGAAGATGGGCCTTCCTTTCACCTTCTCCTCACCTGTGGTTCAGATGCCGGGAAGCCTGGTTGCTGTACCCCAAACTGGTCGGCAGCCCTGGGGCGCCCTGGGCACAGGCTCTGCAGAGACAGAATGAGGCGGCCTGAGCTGGTGGGCATGGTGGGGATTAGGGAAGGGGCAGCTGGTTCCCAGGCGAGGCCCTGGAGTACCATTGGTGGCGTCGCGGCTCTCAGTCAGGGGACACGCTGCTTCCGGGGACCCACTGGCTCCTTTACCCATACCCGTCTGAATTTCATTAACTAAGCATTAGGAGAAAGTTGTCATTATGATCTTAATTGGTTTGCTCAGGAAGCAATTTAGGAAGCAATAGTCTGAGACTGGATGCCTCCACAATGCTTCCACCATGCCTGGACTCCTGCAGGATGGGGATCGAAATCAGAAATGAAAACCCACCCGATGTATTTTGAAACACCTTGCAGAATCTTTTCTTTTGCTAAGTCAATGTTTAATTCAACAGCAAATGTTTTTTGCTTGTTTTTTTATGGTACCAGGGCACTTAACTTGGGGCACTTAACCACTGAGTCCCATCCCCAGTCCTTTTTTTTGTTTAGAGACAGGGTCTCACTGAGTTGCTTAGGGCCTTGCTGAGTTGCTAAGGCTGGTCTTGAACTTGCAATCCTCCTGCCTCAGCCTCCCGAGCCACTGGGATGACAGGGCACCACCTTGCCCAGCTCAACAGTGAATCTTGTCTGATATGGGCTCCAGATGTATCCAGAATCTGATTCTTTTCCCAGCCGGGTTTTCAGACCCAAAATACTTACCTGGATTATGGTCTGGCTGCTCCTAGACTCCACCTTTGACCTTTGAACTTTGTACCTGTGCAGTGGAGTCTCTGTTGGGTGACAAGAACAATCCGATCTGAACAATCTGTTCTACACCAGGGCATGTCATTACTCTGCTCCAAAACCTCCAGGAACTCCCACCCTTTGGGGATTCAAAGTCAAAGCCCTGACTAACAGCATCATGACCTTCTCCCTATGACCTGGCTGACGACATCCCTCACTACCTTCCTCCTGCCCAGTCTTTTGCTCACTATGTCCTCTTTATTATTCCTTCTACCTCAGGACCTTTGCATTAACCATCTTCTCTGCTTGGAACTTTCCTCTTCCAGTATTTCCATGGGACCCATCCTCACTTCTTCCAGTCTTTGTTCAATGATAACTTTATCAGAGAAGACTTCACTGATTGTCCTAATAAATCTACACCCTATTTTTCCTTAACTCTCTCCTCCAGTGCTTCTCAACTGGGGGTACCACTGACCTCAAGGGATATTTGGCAATGTCTGCAGATGGTTTTGGTTATCAAATGGGGGAGCGCTATTGTCATCTATGGGTAGAGACCAGTGTTGTTGCCAAACCCCATAGCATGCATAGGTCAGTTCCTACAGCAAAGAATGTCCCAATCAAAATGTTAATAGTGAGAAAACTGATAAACTTATATTTCTGCCAGGTGTGCTGGCACATGACTGTATTCCCAGCAGCTTGGGAGGCTGAGGTAGGAGGATCCAGAGTTCAAGGCCAGCCTCAGCAACATAGCGAGGCCTTAAGTAACTCACCGAGACCCTGTCTCTAAATAAAATATAAAAAGGGCTGGAGATGTGGCTCAGTGGTCAAGTGGCCCTGAGTTCAATCTCTGGAAGGAAGGAAGGAAGGAAGCCAGGAGACACCAGGAGCCAGCCTGCACTAAGAAAAGGCCACATTGAGGATGCAATGAGAAAGCGACCATCTGCGAGCCAGGAAAATATGTTTCACCAGGAACCGACTTGGGAGCACCTTGACCTTGGATATCTGGCTTCCAGAACTGTAAGAAAATCAATGTCCACTTTTGAATTCACCCCGTGTGTGGTGCTCCATTATGGAGGCTGAGAAGACTCCTACCATCTACTCTGCAAGGAACTGAGGGCGGCTCTCAGGGAAAGGACGTATCAACCAGGAACTACTCCGAGCTTGAAGGAGGCAACGCTGTGGGGGAGTGATGGACCCAAGGAGACAACTGACTACTAAGCAAAGTTGAAATAACGCAAAAGCCCTAAGGGACTGACATAAAATGTGACAAGAGATCAGCAGAACAACAAATCAAGTATGTCTGGGGACACCGGCCAGGTCCCATGGGGTCTGGCTTCCACTGTGGCTGGCTGTGAGCCCCCAGCGGGGCACCATGGGGTGTGGGCTGGGCTTTCCGAGCCTGACACCACTCTAAAATAGCACACAGAACCACCTCGGGTCATGGGTAAGGGTGGCATATGGCCAGGTCTGTGGGAAGCAGTGAATCTCGAGGATGCATCGCCGTTGTCCTGAATGCAGTTGAGAGATAAGCACACCCTGTGAAATCTTCTAATTCCTATGTTTCACAAGTGGCTGGACAGAACTCCTGACAGCAGACCTTCTGCAAGACGGGACGAGCTGGCTTTAGCACGTCACTGTCAGAAACGCAAGCGGGTCAGGGTCTTTGGTAAACTGTATTAAAAGGTGAAAAAGAGCAGTGGACGTGCTGTAAACTGGGATCAAGCAGCCAGCAGCATTTTAAGGACTACAATGACACGCTGCCTGGTTCCACCTCTCTCTTCAAGAGCCCCAGCAAAGCGCTCCTGAAGCCAGTTTCCCACCCGGGCTGCCAGCATCTCCCACCCCTCCGGCTGGCGCCTTCCCTTCTCCCCGGAGTCTTCCCATCCTCTGTTCATCTTTTCCTTTCCTCCCTCCCTGTTTCCTTTCTGAATCCCCTGACATTACATAATAATTAGAATCATTTAGGTATGATTTTAAGGTGTCGAGTTTCCTCTTCTAAAGTGGATGCAAGGTGAATGGAGTTCTCCACCCAGAAGAAAAATAAGAAACTCCATCTCAAATCTCAACAAAACTCAGGGGTGCTATAGGACTAAGCTGCATCCCCAGCTCTTTTCTATTTTGAGACAGGGTCTTGCTGACTTATGGAGGGTGGCCTCCACAAATTGTGAGCCTCCTGCCTTAGCCTCCTGAGTCACTGGGATTCCAGTAATGTACCCACTGCACTCAGCAATAACTGCCCCCCATTTTTAAAATTTCTTTATTTTATTCTATTTTTATTTATTACTTGCTATTTTTAGATACCCATGATAGGAGGGTGTGTTCTCCCACATCATACATACATGGAGTGTGACTTCCCATTCTTGTGGTTGGACATGGTGTGGAGTTTCACTGGTCGTGTGTTCACATATGAACATAGGAAAGTGATGTCCCCTTCATTCCACTGTCTTTCCATTCCCATCCCCCTCCCTTCCCTTCAGTCCCCTTTGTCTCATCCAATGGACGTCTATGCTTCTCCCCAACCCCCATTTAATGTTAGCATCCACATGTCAGAGAGAACATCCAGCCTTTGAAAACCCTTCTTTTTAAAGCTGCATATGATTGTCAAACTATGTTCTAGGAGGCGAGTCATCCTCACTTAAAATTCGAAAAATTTTTAAAATCTTGTGTTTTTGGATAGTTACTTGAGAATAATCTCAGTTAATGTTTACTCATAGGATAGAAGACAAAAAGTGTATTGGATATTTAGTGTTTGAGTCTTGATTATGAAAAATGCAAAGTCTATAACTTGGGACAAGTTATCCTAACTTCTCTGGGTTTTGGTGTCCTCTGAAACTAAAATAAGCTAATCCATCTCACAGAGATACTGTGGCAATTTAAAGCTTATGAGAGAGTAAAAATACACTGTGAACTCTAAGGCTTTATATGATTTTCATATCATTGTTATTACTATTTTGACAGTTGAAAATAAAATCACCGGAAATTAGAATTGAATTGGGCTGCTAGTTATAACCCGAGTGTAGTGGTCTAGGGCTGGTTTGGTATTTTGTAAGAACCTCAAGCATTTAGCCTTCCTTCCTTTTCTATATCACCATCTCTCAAAATTGCAAAATGGCTGTTGGAGTTCCAGCCATCATATTCATATTCCAGGTAAGACTAATACAGGTAAAGTGAATTGCAAAAGGACTACTTCCTAGTTGACTCAAACACATTTAGAGTGCTAACCTTGTCTCAAAATAAAAAATAAAAAGGGCTGGGGAATGTGGCTCAGTGATCAAGAGACCCTGGGTTCAATTCCTAGTACCATAATAATAACAATAAAAATGATACTAATAGTTAATTTAATTAAAATTTTAAAAAGAATTATGGATACAGTAGTTGGTCTGTCCTATTCTGAAAGATCAAAAGATCAATGAAAGGTTCAAGTTACAGATGGCCACAAAATGCCCTATTTTATGCCATTTTAGAGAATCAGACAGGAGAAAACTTTGGTTAGGATGAGCTGGATTATGCCGCCATAACATATACCACCAAGTTACATTTGGCTTTACATCGTGGGTTATTTTATTTTAATTAAAATTTTTTATTGTGGTAAATGTATATTATTAACATGTCATTAAAATGTTATTGTATATAATATGTAAATGTTTTATATTTATGAGACATATGTATAAACATATATATTTTATATAGTATATATAAACATATTATTATAATAACATATTATTAAAATTTGCTATTCTAACTATATGTTAAGTCTACTGAGACCTCAGTGCCATTAACGCATGCGCAACCCATCACCCTCGCTCTTTCCAGAAGTCTTTCATCATGTCAAAGAGAAACTGTACAAATGATACAAAAGCCCCCCATCCCCCTCCACCTCTAGTGACCTCTAATCTACTTTCCATCTCTGAATTTGCCAAGCTTAGATATTTCATAGAAGTGAAATCATGTGTTTGTCTGTTGTGTTTCACTTTTTTCACCTAAACACAATGTTTGCTAGGTAAGTTTGTGTACGACTATGTGTCAGAACTTCCTTTTCCTGGCTGACTCACTATTCCATTGTGTATGTATGTATTTGTCTATGTACACACACACATTGATTCTTTCATTTACTGATGGAACTTCAGTTGCTTTTATCTTCTGATCATTGTGAATGACGTTTCAATGAACCTTGGTGTACAAGATAACTGTTTAAATCTCTCATTTCAATTTTTTTTTTTTTTTTGCTATATGCCTAGGAGTGGAATTGTTGGATCATAGGGTAATACTGTTAAACTTTTTAAGGAACTTCCAGACTGTTCCACAGTGGTCGTGCCATTTTATATTCCCACCAGTAGTGTACAAATGTTCTAATTTCTCTCTCTTTGCCAACACTTGTTAGTTTCCATTTTTAAAATATTTATAACCCTATTGGTCGTATGTGTTGTGAAAACACATTGGGGTTTTGATCTGCACTAATCTTGAGCATCTTTTCATGTGCATATTGACAGCTCATTTATTTTCTTTGGGAGATGTTTATCTAAGTCCTCTTACCTCTTTTAAATTGAGCAGTGTCGAGTTGTATGGCTTCTTCAGGCACTTCACAGAAGAAGAAATATGATCAGTCAATGAATATATGAAGAAATGTTCAACATCTCTAGTGATTAAAGAAAGGCAAATTAAAACTACACGGAGATTCCATCTCACTACAGTCAGAATGGTGATTATCAAGAATACAAGTAACAATAAATGTTGGTGAGTGTAGGGAACATTCCTTAAGCTTATTTGTCAGCAATCTCTGATGCCATGGTTTAAATAAACCAAACAGTCTGGATGGGGAGACTGAGGAAATGGTAAGTACTTGCCATGGATTGTAGGTCTTTGCAGTTACTGAGGCTGAGCTAGGAGCCAAGGGAAGGCCTCACTCAGCAGGCATCACAGCAAGCTGTGAGGTGAGCTGTTCCGGCTGCCTCACCTCGTGCTGGGTGCTGGAGCTTGCCCTTTCCCCAGTCCTTTGCCTCTCAGTTTTTGCTGGATAGAATCACTTAGGGATACTTGGTTTGTTTACATTAGTACAACGTATAGTTTACCTATAGTTTGGTTCTATTATTTTCACAAGCGTCTTAACTTGATTGGATAATGTGCCCATATATGTCTTGTACAATTCTAAGTAAAATTATATCTGTGCCTTCCGAGCCTGGTCTCTGGTGTCTGTTTACTGGGAAGACCTCATTTATCCTCACTCTCAGTAGACCCCCGTCTCCAGTAACAACAGGTGAGGATGTGGGCAAAGAGGTGCACGCCTGCATTGCTGATGGGAATGCAAATTGGTGTAGCCACTCTGGAAACCAGTGAGGAGATTCTTCAGAAAATTTGGAATGGAACCACCATTTGACCCAGCTATTCCCACTCCTTGGTTTATAATCTAAGGAGTTAAAATCAGCGTACTCTAGTGACACAGTCACATCCATGTTTATAGCAGCTCAGTTCACAATAGCTAAGTTAGGGAACCAATGTAGGTGCCCTTCAACAGATGCATGGATAAAGAAAATGTGCCATATATACACAATATTCAGTCATAAAGAAGAATAAAATGTTGGTATTTGCCAGTAAATGGATGGAACTGGAGACAATCATGCTAAGTGAAATAAGCCAGTCCCAAAAAACCAAAGATTGAATGTTCTCTCTAATATGTGGATGCTAACACACAATAAGGGTCAGGGGGAGAATAGAAATTCATTGGATGAGACAAAGGGGAATGAAGGGAAGGGAGGGCAATGGAAATCAGAAAGACAGTGGAATGAATGGGACATCACTTTCCTATGTTCATATATGAATAATGACCAGTGAAACTCCACACCATGTCCAGCCACAAGAATTGGAAGTCACACTCCATGTAGGTATGATGTGTCAGAATGCACTCTACAGGCATGGATATCTAAAAAGAACTTAAAAAATTAAAAAAGAGAGTTGTGGGGGTTCTTTAGATATGCTGGCTATGAACCATACCCTATACCAGTCAGGTCTCTCACATGACTCTCAGGTGGGCAGGCAGAGGCCCAGTTGATGGGTGCACCATATTGATCTGTGCCTCAAGGCCACGATGGGAGCAGAGTAGAGTGAGACTGGATGGGCTCTGAAAGCTCTGCTGTCACCTGGATGCAACCCACATGAATCCTGCCAGCGTATTGTCAGCCTAAGCAGGTCATGCAGCCATGCCTGGCTGTATGGGTGTGAAAAGGTGCATCCCTCCCCTGTGCATGGAACCTGCCATTTTGAAAGTCCTGACCCCTGCCACAGTGGGGGAGGTATGGAGAGCTGGGTGAGCATGACATTGAGAGAAGCGTAGCACACTTGACTTTCCTTTTCTCTGGAACTCAATTCCCATAAAGTCATAGCAAAGGCTGAACTGGGAAATACTGAGCTAGTGTTCTGAGGGGAGATGAAGGGCAAGGTTCCTGCCAACCTTGGGTCTCTACATTTTCAGGTGATCAGTTCATAACCTTGTTTCATATGTGTTTCTCTTAAGCATGATTTATTACATATATAGTATTGAAGCAGACCAGGGACACCCACCCAAAAGACCCTTGCTTCTCTTCTTGTCAGGAGGATTTTTACAAAAAGTGTTGAGAGGATTTCTCCGGAATTCTGCAGAAAGCTCAGGGTTGTTTGAAGCTTCCTCTTGCTTGTAAATGCCAGGTTTGCAGACAAAATGTGTGACACCGCTGTGTAGCCTAAGAATATGGGATGAAGGGTGTCTGCTATGTACCCACCCATGGACAGGGAACTGTTCCACTGAGTATTAAGTTTGAAGAATTTCCAGACTTGGGATCCAGGGAGGTTTAGGCATTCACCTCTCTGAACCACTGAAGCTTAAATAAACCTGCTTTCTGAAAATTCCTCGTGTGTCCAGTCTCATCTGTCCTAGGTGATTATTGACTTACTAATGCTGGACTCATGACCAGCAGCCCTGTCAGGCATGCCCAACTGAAGGTCAACATGCATATTGTCTCCATGAAGCAAATCACAGCCTTCCCAGAATTTCATATACTGGGGGTACCCCAAACAGTGGGATCACCAATCCATAACTCAAAATGCAAAAATGTGGCACCAAACAGACCATTTTGTATAAGACTTAAACAAGAAGCCAGAACACTGCGTCCTTTGACCTCAGCTGGTGAAATGGACACTGGGAAACTCAGAATGGCTTTGACCCCTTTGTGGTCATGAAGATGCCATCATGCCTGATTTGGGGGTTACAAACATACATCGGGGTGCAGGTGAATTTGTCAATACAGAATCAGTGGGTCAGGAGGATCAGAGAAGTCATCAGTTATTTGACACGCTCAGGAATGAACAGAGTCTGTTTAGTCATTTCCCTTAGAGTCTGGCCTATAACATTCTCATGAAGTCAGATCTGTCAGTCCATCACAGTGTGCACTATCTTTTTTGAGGCCATGTGTCAGGGTGTCCTCTAATAGGATCCCTCACATGCCAAGTGTCCAAACAGAGCCGTGTAGTAGCAGGCAGGAGTGGGCTGTTCCCACAGCACCTGCCTCCAGTCAGGCAGGCCGCACCTGGGGCTCTGAGTCTGACAATCCCAGGGCCTTTTAAAGGGTGGTCCTCAAAGGCCTAGTCCTGAAGACGCTCCCTGGCTCATGGTGACTTCAGCGGGTGTGTTCCCAGGACCTTCCCAGCATCTAACGTGCATGAATCGCTTTAAACAGTGACCCTCACTGAGAGTCCACCCCAAAGGTTGAGGCCCAGGTTCAAGTCCTGTGACAAGTTCCACTTAGCTGGGCCTATGCACAGGCCTGCCTTGCAGCATCTTGAGGAGTAAGGAAGGGATTCACATTTAAAGGCAGCCTTGGAAAATCAGTGAGATCCTCTCAAAAGAAACACGCCAACAGTGTGGAGAAGCCGCTCAGAGTGAAGCACCTCTGGGTTCAAGATACTGTATCCTATTCATTTATTTATTTGTTTGTTTATTTACTTACTTTTTCCTGTGGTGCTGAGTATGGAACCCAGGCTGGGCAAGTGTTCTACCACTGAGCCTCCACCCAGTCTGCATTAGACTCCGGAAGAGACGGACATGCTTCTTGAATGTGAACCCCTCTGCCCATCAAGTTCCACCTTGAATCTTCCACAGATGAATGGCTGTTGCCCATACTTTAGAACAAGGTGGGCAGGGGGCTCGCAGACTGCCACATTGGGTTTGTGTTCCTACCATGCTGGGAGCGGGCTGCTGCCCCATTTCACAGCTGAGGAATGTGAGGTCCAAATGGGATGAAATTTCCAGAGACACCCACTCTCCTGACCCTGGATCTTCCATCCCTAACCCTCAGCGGAACTGCCCCAGGGAAGACAGCCACCTCTGAGTACCCAGCATCCTCAATGTCTTTCCCAGGCATCATTCCCAGGAACTTCTTTATGACCTTCTCCAGGGTGGCCTGTGTGTGTGTGTGTGTGTTTGTGTGTGTGTGTGTGTGTGTGTGTGTGTGTGTGTCCTCCCCCACAGGACCTTCCAGCTCTGCTGGGGACATTATCTGCAGCTACACAGGTTGGCACAGCCTGGCACAAGGGTTGCCAAATCTTGGGGCAGACATGAGCTGAGTGTCCATGTGGCTTGGCACTCTGTCCTGGAGGGTGAAGGCAAGGTCACTGGGCTCTGTCCACATACGTAGCTTGGGGGGCACAGTGAAGGAGCAGAAGATACAAAGAAGGCAAATGTGCAACAATCAGTAGCTTTCTCTAACCCTGTTTCTCCTTAAAGTATGAAAAATTTCTCATTTCGAACAAAATTTGCAACAGCTTATTAATACTAAAAATATTCATAAAAAGGAATAGAACATTATTAATATATTTGTAAGAAAGAAATACAGCCTACATTAGAATCCTAAAATCTACTTCGAAGAAATAACCCAAACACTAATATATAAAGAAACATGCCCATTCCTAGGGGAGAACATATCATTTTGCAACTGGATTCCATGTCACTGTGTGCACACACTGCAGTCCAGGCAACACCAGTGACTGCTGCTGTCATCAAGGTGGGCTTGAAGCTGTGAACTGCAATGGGAAAGGTTCTGAGAGTCCCCAGTTCATCTCTGAAAAAGAAGGCAGGTGAGGAAGGACTGTGGAGAACTAACCCATCCAGGGACCACAGATGGGGACAGGGCTCACTCCAGGACAGGCCCACAGTGCACTGCTGGAGGAGGGAGGGAAATTCAGTAGCTGGCCACCCTGGAAACACCATCAGTGTGCACGGCTCTCAGGAGGATCAAAGCTCTGAAGGTTGTTAACCATGGAGTCGCAAAAATCAGGAGAAGTTTTGACCCACATTTGAGTGGGGTTGTCTTCACAGGCAAGGTGGGGGCCCAGCAGTTGGAGGAGGGCTGACAGGGCCTTGACCTCCAGGCAGGGGTCCACCCTCTGCATTGCAGCAGAGTAAATGGACATTCAAAGGGGAGGAAATGTAACAGTGAACATGAACCTATGTTAGCCTCTGAGGGGAAGTGGACACAGGTGGGAAGGAGTGCTCTGTCATCAACTGGGCAAACGACCACCTCTGGTGACCTGGTGTTGTCAAAGATGTGAGAATGGCTCCTTCAGACCTGGCTGTGAGTGTAGGTCACCATGACACACACCTATGGATAGCTGTGACAACAGAAAGAGACTTCTTCTGTTGGGAACAAGGAAGGAGTGAAGTGGGCTTTGCCTTGGCTCCTCCTGAACCTTCCCCCTCTAGCTTCTTGGTGTCTGCAACTGCTGCCACCATAGAGGGAAGAGACACCATTTCAAGACATGTGGATGCGGGTCTTACCCTCCACAGCCCGAGGAAAGCACGGGTGAACATCCTATGGGCTGGTGGCTGGCAGCTGAGCTGCCTCCTGGGCCCCACGTTTCCCGGTGGTCTCTGGAGATGCTGGTGCTTCCTGTACTGATGGTGCCCCAGTGGTTCTGTTCGTCAGTTTGGATGGTGGATCTCCCCCCAGCTCAGCTGGTATGACCGTGAGCTGTGTCTCCAGAAACTGGGGCTCTTCTGCTGGAGGCACTTCTGGTGGCACTGCAGCTGCAGAAAGAAAGAGCCCAAAATGACCATCTAGCCCTGGGCATTTCCCGCTTGCCACCAACACCTGCCCTGAGAGTAAGGCAGTTCCCCTCCCCATGGCAGGTGTCTTCTCAGACCAGGTCTACCAGGCTTGTGTGGCTTGGAACCAAATGCCAGTTCCTGTGGGGACAGCACAAGGAATCCTCACACCATCATCCACCCCGTGTCCTCATCACAGGCCCAGACTCACTGGGATCAGGGTCCTCCAGCTGTGCCAGAAGACCATGCACATGGAGGCTCAGCTCCGTCCAGGCATGGTGAGCTGTAGGAAGGTGTTGAGAGGCCTCAGGCTGTCCAGACCCTGGGCCCCCAGGAAGTTTTCAGGATATGTATGCAATAGCTTTTGGATGATGGAGCAGAGGGCGCTGTGGAGGTGGGAGTGGGCAGGCAGCCATCAGCTCCTGGCACCTCAGGCTGGACCCTCCCAAGGCCCCATGCATGATGGGCTTCCCTCAGTGTGGATTGGCAGGCCCTGGGCAACTGGGCATGAAGGGTGATTCTGAGGGATGTGTGTGGCCAATGGTCCTCCAGCTTCTGTCCAGTCTCCATGCGGGAGAGTGTGGATGCTCTGGTGGGATTGACTGTGTTGATGGGATCCTCACATGACCTGGCCCTGGGACCCCGGCCAATCCTCTGCTACTTGGATCCCTGACCCTCCCATCTGTGTCCTGCTATAGGCAAAGTCCTCTGCTGGGATTCACAGCAGGGTGAAACTGGCTTTGCCCAACCTCCTCCACACCAGTCTCCCAAGTGCCCCATCTGGAGAAGAGCTCCCTCCCTCTCTGACTAAAGACCACTCACTTTTTCACTTTAAGTTGCTCCTCCTCCTCTTGTTCCCTGAGGTCTCCATACCTAGAGAAGGCCAGGCGGGTGTCACCTCTTAGAACCCAGGCCCCTTATCTACTAGGTGCCTGGTGGGATTGACCAGCTTCCTGAGAGTTGGGGCTCCCGAGGGTAGGAGTTGGGTTTCCCACCTTAATGACAGGCTACCTTGAGAGATGAATGGATCCACCACCCTCTGCCTCTCTGTCTCCAGGCCCAGGTCCCTGCATGCATCCCAGGGACCCCTGTCTGCATCCATGATGATCAAGGACCCTCCCAGAAGGGATTCACACTTTCCTTTTCTTCCCAAAAGTGGAAGCTGCTTTCCTGAGGCCTCACAGATTGAGGAGAGGCCCAGGGAGTGGCTCAGAGCCCTGGGTCCCCAGCCTGAGGCCAACCTGCCAGGGCTCCTTCTCCTTGGTCCTGCTCACACCCAGGCAGGGTGGTCCTTGTGGCCCCTCCTTCCACAGTGATGGGGTTCAGTGATGCCTCAGCTCCCACTCATGCTGGAGGGGGCAGGTCCCTGGGTAGGGAGAAGGGGCGCACCTTCTTCACAGCTGCTCCAACAGCTTGTGGGTGCTGGTCAGACTCCAGTAGGTGTGCAGGAATTTGTGGACGAAGGCCTCATTGCCCCTCTTCAGGGCAGGCACCAGGCCATTGATGATGTCCTCCACCACCAGTGCTGTGAATGTCTGCACCAGGCTGGACATTTCCCCTGGCACAGCTTTGCTCTGTTCCTCCTAGTGTGGACACCAAAAAAGACACTTCAACATGGAAAGAGTGACAATCTGCAAATGATGCTGGCAGATCATGAAGTGAGATACAAAGATGTCCTCTTCTCCATCTCTCATTCTCTCACTCTCTCTCTCTCTCTCTCTCTCTCTCTCTCTCTCACACACACACACACACACACACACACACACACACACACATAAACACGAACACAGCTGTGAGGCACTGGGTTATCTAACAGGGATTCAGAATGGGGGGTTAGCCTAAGCTCACCTGCCCTGTTCTGCTATGTCTTATTCTCCAGTTCCCCCTAAACATTCGAAAGAGGGGAGGGGGTCAGACACAACCCAGCGCCTCCACATTCAGGACAGGCTCCTGCTCAGGGCCTTCCTGAGGACTACACAGCAACCTGTCGGGAGACAGCAAGAGCTCATGGCTCTGGATCGCTCTCTCCCAACAACTAAACAGATGGGGCTGTGCCCGGTCTCTGGGTGCCTTGCTACCAGGGTTTCAAGTTCTCTTTGTTCCATTGCCAGGAAATGAGGTCACTTCCTGGGTTCCCCTTATCTTAGGCACTTACTCACAAGACAGCAGCCAACTTGGAGTCACCTGCTCCCCTGGTCTGTGACACACGTGAGAGTAGCCAACCCACACACCCTCCCTCCATGCTCAGCAAAGCCCTGTGGGGCAGGTTCCCAGGAGTGGGAGGCAGATAGGTTCAGACCCTTCCACTCCCTGGGATCTCTGTGTGACACTGGATGAGCCACTGGAGCTTGCAGGGCCTCCCTAGCTGCCCATATGACTTGCAGGGTCCTGCTGCCATCTGCTCTGAGCTTCTCCTCAAGTGTGTGGTTTGTTGCTCACCTGTATCACCTGGGGAGCCTCTAATGCTGTGGTCACAGGCTGGTCATTCACAAAAACACAGATGAGGCATTTACAGAGAGAAGGGAGCCACACTCCATTCTGAGTCCAACAGGGACCCAGGGAACATTCCTGCCCTCCTGGCCATTTCATCTTCCTGTGCCAGATCCTGATCCCTGCCCGCCTCAGACCTGGCAACCCAACACATGAGGCAGCTTCCTATTTTCTCATCCTCATATTGAGGCTCAGTGCAAGTAACTTCTCACAGGTCAATTAGTCACTAACTAAAGATTCAGAGCTGGAGCCAATTCACAAGCTCCCCAACAAAGTGTCAGAAGTAGGATTTCTCCACTCCTCTCTGAGACCGAGAAAGAGCATCTTCCCCAAGAAAACACTGTGTTTGCTTCTTCTGTTCTGTGTTCTTCTGAGTCCAGGGATGGACCCCAAATGTGCTTAACCACGGCCCCTCCTGTCCCTGTTTGTTCTCTGTTTGGAGAATTGGCCTCTGCTCAATTGAGGAGGGCTTCTCTCCTTTGCTGAGGCTGGTGTAGAACTAGTGTCCTCCAACCTCAGCCTCCGGAGGAACTCAATGGAGGGGAGTTTGCCACCATCGCACCTGGAAGGAACAATTCAAAAGACGCTGTCTCAGGGAGTCTCCTCAATGGCACTCTAGGTATGGTCACTGCATCTCATCAATGATGAGGCTGGAACTAATGCTGTACCCATGACCACACTGTCAGCTGAAGGAGAGCAGGTCATGATCCTGCCCCAGGGGAGAGCAGTGCAGATGATCACACTGCACACGTGGCCGACCTGCTGTCACCGGGCTTGAAGGGACCGAGGCAGTGACACAGGAGGACATGGAGGTTCCTGAGGGGCTTGCTCAGAACCCGCAGTGTCTCAACACTGTGCTGCTGCACTGCAAACCAGGCTCATCAGCGTCCCCAGTGTCACCTTGACCCACTGCTGCCTAGGTGGCCTGCCTGGCCCCCTGATGCCAGGATGGGACTTTGGGTTTCCTGCTCCCTGGCTCTCAGACTCCTCCATGAGAGGCCACACACCCACAGCCTCCTCCCCGCCTGCAGAGCAGGAAGGCAGCAGCCTCCACTCCTGGGTGGCTCCCCTGCACTGGGGCGCCACCCCTCTGTCCCTCCTGCTCTGGACCAGGCTCTGGAAGCTGCGTCTGGCAGTGACTCTGGGAGGCAGGGGCTGGAGGCCCGCAGGCAGGGGCCAAAGAGCTCTTGGAGCTGCTCCAGAGGCAGAGATGTGGGAGGAGTTCTAGGGACAGAGGAGGAGCTGCCTCACCACCTGGCCCAGCAACTTGGGCTGATGGGAGGCGGGTGACAGAGATTTGCAGTCTGGACCACCTGGGTGATTCAAGTTGAAAGGACACATTTTCAATTGGATTTTTATTAAAAGTGACAGAAGCAGTGGTTTATTGAAAGAGCAAAGAAAGGAAAAGATTAGGATTGCCAAGACGTTCTTTCAGGAAAACCCAAGTCAAACAGCAAAGAATTCTAATTGCTCTGAGACGTCAAGGTGGCATGATGTGACTGTGAATTTCCTCAGAAATGGAGAGAGGAAGCCAAGTCTGGGGCAGCCATGGATCACCCATGATTGAAGGTAGAGACTCACCAGAGGGGCAGTGTGAATTGATCCTCTCTGGAAGGTTGTTTATTAATTATTTTATTTATTTCATTAATTTGGTAGCATGGATTGATTCCAGGGGCACTTAAACTCTGAGCCACATCCCCAGCCCTCTTTGTTTTTCTTTTAGAGACAGGGTCTCAATGAGTAGCTTAGGATTTGCTAAGTTTCTGGGGACAATCCTGAACTCACCATCATCCTACCTCAGCCTCCTGAGCCACTGAGATTATGGGCATGCACCCCACACCTGCTGGAAGTTTCCTTTTCTGTGTAGGAGTATGTAGTTAATATTTGATATCACTAAGATGTTATGACCAGCAACCTGGAGTCTGGATCCAGATGATCTCAGTTCACATACTCCTATATTGTGTATTAGCTGTGTGACCTTGCTTGGTACTTAACCTCTCTGATCTTCTGCTACAGGGAATTATTATAGTGCTTCGGTTTAAAAGTGTCCTGCAAAATTTCAGGCATTGGAAAACTCACCCCCAAATTCATAAATTGATGCTAATTTGAGGTGGGGCCTTTAGGAAATAATGAGTGTTAGATGAAGTCAGAAGTGTGGTGTCCCCTGATGGCGTTGGTGTTTTCATAAGAGGAGGATGGGAGAGCTAAGCCTGCTTTCTGACCTGGGGATGATGCCATTGACCACATTGTGATGCAGCAAGAAGGCCCTCCCCAGAGGCAGGCAACTTGATCCCAGCCTGCAAAATGAGAGAAAGACGTTCTTCTTCTTTATAGATTACCCAGTCTGTGGCATTGTGTTGTAGTCACATAAAATAGTCTGAATAAAGTATCTCTGTCATAGGTTTGTCATATGGATTAAATGGCTTCCTAGGCCAGGTATTCCTAACAAGAACCTGGCACGTGGAAAGTGCTAAATGCAAGTTAGATGTCAATATCATTATTTTTTGTGTAGTATAAGAAATAACGCAAAAAAAAAATGTTTTTCCTGCAAGCCTAAACTAGTCAATCTACCAAGGAAATCAGAAATGAGGAAGACACAAAGTCTTAGATGCAGCTGTGATTCAAATATGAGTTTTCTGTGTCTTCACTTGATCTGGAATACTGATTTATTACTTAAACTGAGAGTAAGTGTGCTTATAAAAATACCTAATTGGCCGGGCAAAACACTTAGAGCCCCAAAGACTTGAGAGCCAATATAGGATCACAAGTTCAAGGCCAGCATCAGCAACTCAGCCAGGCACATAGAAACTCAGCCAGGCCCTGACTCTAAATCATAAAGAAGGGCTGGGGTCCTGGCTCAGTGGTCGAGCACCCCTTGGTTCCACTCTGGTAAAAAAACAAACAAACAAAAAAAAACCCCAGCTAATCCCACCTAACTGGCAACATCCTAACTTTGAAGAATTCATGGAGTTGGAATTTCTCGAAGGAAGGTTTGGTTCATCTGTGTTGATGGCCAAGGTCCTCATCTCCAGCAGTGCCCTCCCCACAGGACTTATGATATAGAATTGAACACACATAGGCCTTCAATCAGTACATGGTTGACTAACGTATGGCAGGAACCAGGGATGTGTGTGTCACTGGTGGTCCTCGTGTCAGTGTTTTCTGGTTGTGACCAGAAGGAGAACAATTTAGAGGAGGGTAAGTTTATTTTGGCTCAGGGTTGCAGTGGTTCAGTCCCTGGTCAGTGGACTCCAGAGTTCTGGGCCAAGGTGAGGCAGATGCTGGTGGAAGGGTGTGGTAAAGGAAAGAGCCTCAGCTCAAGACTGCCCGGGAGCAGAGGCAGCAAGAGCAAGTGAGTGGGACAAACTCTCACCTCAAGGACACGCCCCGAGACCTACTTCCTGTAGCCACACCCTGACCTGCCCGCCTTCCTTC
Organism: Sciurus carolinensis; assembly: GCF_902686445.1. Lineage (NCBI taxonomy): Eukaryota > Metazoa > Chordata > Mammalia > Rodentia > Sciuridae > Sciurus > Sciurus carolinensis. Next base: position 76,628 of record NW_025920129.1, on the reverse strand, counting down.
ATCCATTCCAGTTAGGCTTCCCCTCAGCTGGTCATCCACTTTTGCACATTCCTGCATGGTCACATGCAGGAGGTTTTGGGGGACACCTCATCTCCACACCCTAACAGTCATGAACTTTTTTGTCTAAAATCCGGATCTGTTGCTCATCTGGTAACTCAAATAACCCCTGGTGTCAAGGGTATGGAAGGATGCACTTTGCTTTTCCTGAGTGTTTTCCTTCCAATCTTCTTCTGGAGATACTTAGAAAATGCCCAGAATGGCTGCTGCACACCAAGTGCATCTATCAGCCAGTGCCCTGGCCCTAGGCAAGGGCTTCTAGGTGGCCGTGCCATCCTGGACTGGAAATCTGGGTCCCCAGGTGGCGCTGGAGCCTGGTTCTGGGCTCTACAGTCCCAGTGGCACTGCTGCCCCTGCTGGCTGTCCCCTGAACATGCACCCCACTCCCTTGCTGGCTCTTCAGAGGATGAGGTGGTGCCCAGGCCAAAGGTCACTGGTTAGAAACCTCTGCAACCCTCAATCCTCTCAGCCAGCCTCCTACCAGCCCTCGAGGGACCTGCAGGAAAATGTTCTCTTTCTGTTGTCTGAGATTTGCTGAATTCCCTTGTGCTGGAAGCAGTGCCATTTCAGTGTGTCCAAGAGATATTTTTCAAGTTAATTTTTTTTATTTAATTGCAATATATGGTCATCATGTTCCAAATGACTGGTAGGACACTGTGACCATTCTGATTTTTTTGTTGGGGCCATGGGGGGGGGCAAGTACAGGGGATTGAACTCAAGAGCACTTACCCTTGAGCTACATCCACAGCCCTGTTTTGTATTTTATTTAGAGACAGAGTCTCACTGAGTTGCATAGCACCTCATTTTGTTGAGGCTGGCTTTGAACTCATGATCCTCCTGCCTCAGCCTCCCAAGCTGCTGTGACTGCAGACATGTGCCACTATGCCCTGCTTGGCATGAAATTTTATTACTAATTAGTAATTTCATTGCAATGAAAAAAATTTGCATCACAATGAAGTAGGGGCTTCCACAGGTGCCGGAAGACTGGCCATGCCCAAAAGGTGTACTGGGTCATGTTCACAGCTCAAGAGCAGGAGGCGCCCTACGGTCCCTAGAAGCATGGCACTGTGGACCTGTCAGCAGATGTGGAGAGGTGTGAGGGAGTCGCCCACGCTGGGTCCCACATTGTGTGGAGCCAACGCCCAGTGGCGGCCCACTGTCCATAGCTGTCACAGTCTGCAGAGTGCCTTGGGCACCTGGAGCCCACTGCTGGCCAGGGCCTAGCCAGATGCCTGCAGGAAGTGGGTGCTGCTCTCCCAGGCTGCAAGTACAGCGGAGCGGACATGCACCTGGTGTAAGGGGCCATCAATCCAAGGCTATGAAGAGAAAAGTCTCTTGGCACTGGGTGTTCTGCTCAGCGGCGGGCAGCTCATGAACCCCAGGCAGTGCCCAGCCATGTGCTTCTGCACGAAGCTGGTGAGAAACCTGGGTCTGCAGTGCACACTGGGTCCTGCTTCATCTTCACAAGGACTGTAGAGGGAGCGTGTCTGCCATCTGCTAATGGGAAGCCGAGGCTCGGACTGTGGTGGGCAGCCATGGCTCGGTCAGATCTCCTTCTGGTGGGGCTGTCTGTGTCCCCGCTGGGACAGCCAGACAGAGGCTCCCCTTGGACTGGGCAGACAATGCACAGTTGTCACCTCAGGCTAGATGGACCTGCACATACTGCGCATTGTCACTGCTCGGTCTCTTTTTGGGACCCTCACAAGCTGATTCGAAACCCACAACCACGTGTAGAAGGTCAGGGGTCTACAATGTGCTGTAAAGGATGATGGCCCAGGATTCCCCTGCCACACTGGAGAGCGGTAGTGACACTGTTGTCCCTGAGTCAGGGTGCTCCTAGTGGAAGCAGGTGCAGGTGGAGTGCAGGCTGTGGACCTTGCCGGATGGAGCGTAGACCCCAGCTGGCTTGCCCACCCTGCCTGCTGCCCTTATGGAAGTGTGACACCAGACACACGTATGATTTCAGGCGGTGAGGCCCCAGGGAAATGCTGAGACCCTGCACAGTCTTTGGAGGACCTCAGGGGAACATCCTCACCTGCTGGACAGGGGACAGGTCTGACGTCATGGGGTACCTCACAGCACCCAGCAGAAGGGGACAGGAGGGTAAACTGGACAACATGACCATGAGCAGTGTTGCCCTAAGAGGTGGGAGGATACCCACAGTGTGAGAAGGGGGCCTGACAGATGAGTCCAGGGCTGGTGGAGAGCACTGTCCAGAGAGGTACTGTCCACTGGGACTTTGAGCACTGAGGTCAGCATGCAGCTGCAGGGGAGTGCGAGCCACCAGTCAGCAGGAGACATAGCCCTTAAGTCTTCAGGGATGACCAGGAGAAAGCCCACTGTGGGTGAGGATGGGCAAAGACCTGAGCGGGTGTGTCAAGAGCAAATACTGGAGCCTCAGAACTACCAGAACCAGGTGCGGGACGCAGCCTGCAGCCATGCTAGGAGCACCCGTGGGATCTGAGACTTGACAGACGGGCACACTGCTCCCTCTATGGGCAGTACCCAGAGGAGGTGACTGCTCTCAGGGACACAACACCTCCTCAGCAGGACTCAGCCTATGGAAATGGGAAGACCACGGGTGACCTGGGGAGAGGAGCCCCAGGAGGGCCATTGCCAGTCTATATGTGGAGAGCTGGCCAGGCTGGGCTGAGAGGGATGCTTGCTCATGAGTGAGGCAGGGAAGAGGGTTTCCAAGCACCAGCAGGCCTGTCCCCTGGGGGTGGGTGCAGGGCTGCACAGGGCACCATGTGCTCCTTAGGTTGCAGGCGGCTGGGGATGCGTGTTGGGAAAGACACATGTTATAATAAATCCACAAAGAAGGGGTGAGGAGAGCTGCACAGGCTGATGTTTATGCATCCCAAACAAAAACACACTGAGTCCAATACCAAAAGAAGCAAACTGTTAAAACATGTGAAACACATTTGCCAAAGCTTGGGGCAGACATGGGCTGAGTGCCCACGTGGCCTACTGCTCCATCCTGGAGGGCGAAGATCAGCTCACTGGGCCCTGTCCACACACGTAGCTCTGGGGGGCACAGTGAGGGAGCAGAAGGCTGCTGGCCCTTTCTTTCTAGGCAGTATGAATTTATAGCTCAGAAACCTGGACACTGCTTATTATGAGAAAGGGTTTTTGTTTTGTAGATACAAAGAAGGCAAATGTTCAAAAATCAGTAGCTTTCTCTAATCCTGTTTCTCTTTTAAACTATGAAAAATTTCTCATTTCCAACAAAATTGGCAACAGCTTATTTATACTAAAAAAATTCATAAAAAGGAATAGAACATTATTAATCTATTTGTAAGAAAGAAATACAGCCTCCATTAGAATCCTAAAATCTATTTGGAAGAAATAACTCAAACACTAATATATAAGGAAACATGCCCGTTTCCTACGAGAAAACATATCATTGTGACACTGGATTCCATGTCACTGTGTGCACACACTGCAGTCCAGGCGGACACCAGTGACTGCTGCTGTCTTCAAGGTGGGCTTGAAGCTGTGACCTATAGAGGGGAAAGGTTCTGAGAGTCCCCAGTTCATCTCTGAAAAAGAAGGCAGGTGAGGAAGGACTGTGGAGAACTAACCCATCCAGGGACCACAAATGGGGACAGGGCTCACTCCAGGACAGGCTCATAGTGCACTGCTGGAGGAGGGAAGGCGGGTTCCATAGCTGGCTGCCCTGAAACCACCATCAGTGAACACGGCTCTCAGGAGGATCAAAGCTCTGAAGGTTGTTAACCATGAAGTCACAAAAATCAGATGGTGTGACCCGTGTTTGAGTGGGGTTGTGTTCACAGGCAAGGTTGGGTTCATGGAGGCTGGAGGGGAGAGGGCGGGGCATCAAATGCCAGGCAGGGTTCCACCCTGTCCACTTCCACAGAGTAAAGGGACATTCAAAGGGGAGGAAAGGTAGCAGTAAACAGGAACCCATGTCAACCTCTGAGGGGAGGTGGACACAGGTGGGAAGGAGTGCTCTGTCATCAGCTGGGCAAAAGTACACCTCTGGTGACCTGGTCCTGTCAAAGATGTGAGAATGGCTCCTTCAGACCTGGCTGTGTGAGTGCAGGTCATGGTGACCCACAGCTATGGATAGCTCTGACAACGTAAAGAGACCTCTTCTTTTGAGAACAAGGAAGGAGTGGAGTGTGCTTTGCCTTGGCTCCTCCTGAATCTTTCTCCTCTTGCTTCTTGGTGTCTGCAACTGCTGCCACCAGAGAGGGAGGAGACTCCATTCCAAGAAATGTGGATGCCGGTCTTGCCTTCCACAACCCCAGGAAAGCAGGGGTGAACATCTTCTGGTCTGGTGGCTGGTGGCTGAGCTGCCTCCTGGGCCACAGTTGTCCCCATGGCCTCTGGAGTCCCTGGTACTACCTCTACTGATGGTGGGCTGGTGGATCTGTTCTTCAGTTTGGATGGTGGATCTCCCCCCAGCTCAGTGGGTATGACCCTGAGCTGTGTCACCAGAAACGGTGTCTCTTCTACTGAAGGCACTTCTGGTGGCACTGCAGCTGCAGAAGGAAAGAGCCCAACATAATCACCTTTCCTGGGCCTTTCCTGCTTGCTGCCATCACCTTCCCTGAGAGTAAGGCAGTTCCCCTCCCCATGGCAGGTGTCTTCTCAGACCAGGGCCACCAGGCTTGTGTGGCTCAGAACCAAAAACCAGTTCCTCTGGGGACAGTATAAGCCTTCCTCACAAGGTCATCCACCCCAGTGTCCTCATCACAAACCCAAGCTCACTGGGATCAGGGTCCTCCAGCTGTGCCAGAAGACCATGCACATGGAGGCTCAGCTCTGTCCCAGGAATGGTGAGCTGCAGGAAGGTGTCGAGATTCCTCAGGGTGTTCAGACCCGGGACCCCAGAAAGTATTCATGATTTGTACGCAGCAGCATTTGGATGATGGAGCCGAGGGTGCTGTGGAGGTGGGAGTTGGCAGGCAGCCATCAGCACCTGGCACCTCAGGCTGGACCCTTCCAAGGCCCCTTGAATGATGGGCTTCCTCAGCATGACTTAGTATCTCCTGGGAAACTGGGTGAGGAGGGCGATCCTGAGGGATGTGTGTCACCATTGGTCCCCCAGCTTCTGTCCAGTCTCCATGCAGGAGAGTGTGGGCGCTCTGGCAGGATCGGCCATGTTGGAGGGGTCCTCACAGTGCCTGGCCCTGGGAGCCCAGCCAATCCTCTGCTCCTTTGATCCCTGACCCTCCTCTCTGTGTCCAGCTACAGGCAAAGCCCTCTTCTGGGAGTCACAGCACGGTGGACCTGGCTTTGAGCAGCCTCCTCTTCACCAGCCTCCCAAGTGCCCCATCTGAAGAAGGTGACTCTCCCTCTCTGATTAAAGACCACTCACTTCTTCACTTTAAGCTGCTCCTCCTCCTCTTGTGCTCTGAGATCTCCATTGGTAGAGAAGGCCAGGCGGGTGTCACCTCTTACAATCCAGGCCCCTTACCTTCTAGTTGCCTGGTGGGATTGACCAGTTTCCTGAGAGTTGGGGCTCCCAAGGGCTTGGAGGCATGTCTCCCTCCTCCTGCATGACAGGCTACCTTGAGAGATGAATGGACCCACCACCCTCTGCCTCTCTGTCTCCAGTCCCGGGTCCCCGCATGCATCCCAGGGGTCCCTGTATGGTTCTGTGGAGATCAGGGACCCTCCCAGAAGTGATCCACCCTTTTCTTTACTGCCCAATAGTGGAAGCTGCTTTCCTGAGGCCTCAGAGCTTGAGGACAGGTCCACGGAGAAGCTCAGAGCCCTGGGCCCCAGCCTGAGGCCAACCTGCCAGGGCTCCTTCTCCTTGGTCCTGCACACACACAGGTAGGGTGGTCTTTGTGGTCTCTCCTTCCACAGTGATGGGGTTCAGTGATGCCTGGCCTCCCACCCATGCTGGAGGGGGCGGGTTCCTGGATGGGGAGAAGGGGCACACTTTCTGCACAGCTGTTCCTTCAGCTTGTGGGTGCTGGTCAGACTCTGGTAGGTGCGTAGATGAAGGCCTCTTTGTCCCTCTGCATGTCATTGATGATGTCCTCCACCATCAGCACCTTGAATGTCTTCACCAGCCTGGGCAGGTCCCCTGGTGCAGCTTTGCTCTTTTCCTCATAGTGTGGGCACCAAAGGGGACACTTCAACATGGAAAGAGTGGCAAACTGCAAATGATGCTGGCAAATCATCAAATGAGATACAAAGTCATCCTCTTCTCTTTGTATCCCTTTCTCTCTCTCTCTCTCTCTCTCTCTCTCTCTCTCTCTCTCTCTCTCACACACACACACACACACACACACACACACACATACAAACACACACAAACACACACAGCCATGTGGGACTGGGGTCTCCAAGACTGGATCAGAGTGGGGGGCTAGGCTAAGCTCACTTACTATGGGCTCCTGTGTCTCATTCTCCAGTTCCTCCTAAACCTTCTTCAGATGGGAGGGGGCCGGACACTGATGCAGCACCTCCATATTCAGGACAGGCCCCTGCTCAGGGCCTTCCTGAGGCCTGCAGAGCCACCCGTTGTGAGACAGCAAGAGTTCATGGCTCTGGATTACTCTCTCCACACAACTGAACAGACTGGGCTTTGCCCGGTCTCTGGGTTCATAGCTACCAGGTTTCCAAGTACTCTTTGTTCCATTGCCAGGAATTAAGGTCACTTCCTGGGGTCCCCTTACCTGAGGCACTTTCTCACAAAATGGGAGCCATCTTGTAGTGCCCTGCTCCCCTGGCCTGCGACACAAGTGAGACTGGCTGACCCATATACCCTCCTGCCGTGCTCAGCAAAGGCCTGGGGAACAGTTTCCCAGGAGTGTGAGGCAGAAGGCTTCAGATCCTTCCCCTCCTTGGGCTCTCTGTGTGACACTGCATGACCCATTGTAGCTAGCAGGCCCTCCCTAGCTGCCCACATGTCTTGCAGGGTCCTTCTGCCATCTGCACTGAGCTTGTCCTAAGGTGTGTGGTTTGTCATTCAGCTGTATCACCTGGGGAGCCTCTAATGCTGTGGTCACAGGTTGGTCACTCACAAACACACAGATGAGGCAATCACAGAGAGGAGGGAGCAAGGACGACATAACATCCTCCATCCTGAGTTCAACAGGGACTGAGGGAACATTCCTGACCTCTTGGCCATTTCATCGTCCTGTTCCAGGTCCTGAGCCTCCAACTGCCTCACTCCTGGCAACCCAGCACCCGAGGCAGCTTCCTATTTTCTCATCCTCATATTGAGGCTCAGTGCAAGTAACTTCTCCAAGGTCAATTAGTCACTAACTAAAGATTCAGAGCTGGAACAAAGTTACATACTCCCCAACAAGGCATCAGAAGTAGTATTTCTCCACTCCTTTCTGAGACCAAGAAAGAGCTTCTTTCCCAAGAAGAAAACACTCTGTTTGCTTCTTCTGTTCTGTGTTCCTCAGGATCCCAGGGAAGGACACCAAATGCACTTAACCACGGCCCCTCCTGGCCCTGTTTGTTCTCTGTTTGGAGAATGGGCCTCTGCTCAATTGAAGAGGGCTTCTCTCCTTGACTGAGGCTGGTGTAGAACTAGTGTCCTCCAACCTCAGCCTCCCGAATAACTGAACAGAGAGGAGTTGCCAAAGCGCCTGGAAGGAACAGTTCAACAATCAAAAGACGCTGTCTCAGGGAGTCTCCTCAATGGCACTCTACGTATGGTCACTGCATCTCATCAATGATGAGGCTGGAACTAACACTGTACCCACAACCACACTGTCAACTGAAGGAGAGCAGATCAAGACCCTGCCCACTGAGAGCAGTGCAGAAGATTCCACTGCACGCATGGCCGACCTGCTGCCCCTGGGTTTATGGGCCCGAGGCAGTGATACAGGAGGTCATGGAGGCTGCTTAGGGGCTTGCTTGGAACCCACAGTGTCTCAAAACTGTGCTGCTGCACTGCAACCCAGGCCCAACAGCGTCCATAGTGGCCCCTGACGCACTGCTGTCCAGGTGGCCTGCCTGGCCCCTGGCTGCCAGAGGGGGGCTTTGGGTTTCCTGCTCTATGGGTCTCAGCCTCCTCCTCCCTGAGGGGCCACCCACCCACAGCCTCCTCCCCCGCAGAATGGAAAGGCAGCAGCCTCCACTCCTGGGCATCTCCTCTGCTCTAAGGCGCAACCCCCCTGTCCCTCCTGCTCTTGGCCAGGCTCTGGAAGCTGCGTCTGGCAGTGACTCTGGGAGGCAGGGGCTGGAGACCCACAGTCAGGGGCCAAAGAGCTCTTGGAGCTGCTCCAGAGATGTAGGCAGAGATTTGGGAGGAATTCTAGGGACAGAGGTGGAGCTGTCTCACCACCTGTCCCAGCACCTTGGGCTGATGGGAGGCGGGTGACAGAGGTTTGCAGTCTGGGCCACCTGCGTGATTCAATTTTAAAGGACACATTTTCAATTGGATTTCTATAAAAACTAGCAGAAGCGGTGATTATTGACAGAGCACAGAAAGAAAAATTTAGATTGCCGCGATGCTCTTTCAGGAAAAACCCAAATCAAACAGCAAAGTGATTCTATCTGCTCTGAAGCACCAATGTGGTGTGATATGAATGGGCATTTCCTCAGAAAAGGAGAGAGGAAACCAAATCTGGGGCAGCCATGGATCACCCATGATTGAAGGTAGAGACTCTGCAGAGTGGCAGTGTGAATTGGTCCTCTCTGGAAGTTTGTTTATTTGGTTATTTTATTTATATCTTTTTTTTTTTTTTGGGTACTGGATTGAACCCAGAGGCACTTAAACACTGAGCCACATCCCCAGCATTTTATTTTTCTTTTAGAGACAGGGTCTCACTGAGTAACTTAGGGCTTTGCTAATTTGCTGGGGCCAACCCTGAACTCACCATCCTCCTACCTCAGCCTCCTGAGTCACTGAGATTATGAGCATGCACCCCACACCTACTGGAAGTTTCCTTTTCTGTGTAGGAGTATGTCATTAATATTTGATATCAGTAAGATGTTATGACCAGCAACCTGGAGTCTGGATCCAGATGTCCTCAGTTCACATCCTCCTATATTGTATTAGCCGTGTGGCCTTGTTTGGTACTTAACCTCTCTGATCTTCTGCTAAAGGGAATTATTATAGCGCTTCAGTTTAAATGTGTCTTGCAAAATTTCAGTCATTGGAAAACTCACCCCCAAATTCATAAATTGATGCTAATTTGAGGTGGGGCCTTTAGGAAGTAATGAGTGTTAGATGAAGTTAGAAGTGTGGTGTCCCCTGATGGCATTGGTGATTTCATAAGAGGAGGATGGGAGAGCTAATCCTGCTTTCTGACCTGGGGATGATGCCATTTAAAACATTGTGATACAGCAAGAAGGTCCTCCCCAGAGGCAGGCACCTTGATCCCAGCCTGCAGAAATGAGAGAAAGATGTTTTTCTTCTTTATAGATTACCCAGTCTATGGCATTGTGTTGTAGTCACATAAAATAGTCTAAAAAAGTATCTCTCTCATAGGTTTGTCATATGGATTAAATGGCTTCCTAGGCCAGGTATTCCTAACAAGAACCTGGCACGTGGAAAGTGCTAAATGCACTTAATGCACTTAATGTCAATATCATTATTTTTGGATAGTATTAGAAAAAAAGCAAAAAAAAAAATGTTTTTCCTGCAAGCCTAAACTAGTCAATCTACCAAGGAAATCAGAAATGAGGAAGTCACAAAATCTTAGAAGCAGCTGTGATTCAAATATGAGTTTTCTGTGTCTTGACTTGATCTAGAATACTGAATTATTGCTTAAACTGAGAGTAAGTGTTCTTATAAAAATACCTGATTGGCCAGGCCAAACACATAGAGCCCCAAAGACTTGAGAGCCAATATAGGATCACAAGTTCAAGGCCAGCCTCAGCAACTCAGCCAGGCCCTAAGGAACACAGCCAGGCCCTGTCTCTAAATCATGAACAAGGACTGGGGTACTGGCTCAGTGGTCGAGCAGCCCTTGGTTACACTCTAGTACCATAACAAAACAAAACACAAAAAAACCCAGCTGATCCCACCTAATTGGCATCATCCTAACTTTGAAGAATTCATGGAGTTGGAATTTCTCGAAGGCAGGTTTGGTTCAACTGTCTTGATGGCCAAGGTCCTTATCTCCAGCAGTGCCCCACCCCCAGGACTTATGATATAGAATTGAACAGACATAGTCCTTCAATCAGTACATGGTTGACTAACGTATGGAAGGAACCAGTGGTGTTTGTGACAGCAGTGGTCCTTGTGTCAGTGTTTCCTGGTTGTGACCAGAAGGAGAACAATTTAGAGGAGGGTAAGTTTACTTTGGCTCAGGGTTGCAGAGGCTCAGTCCCTGGTCAGTGGACTCCAGAGCTCTGGGCCAAGGTGAGGCACATACTGGTGGAAGGGTACAGTAGAGGAAATAGTCTCAGCTCAAGGCAGCTTGGGAGCAGAGGCAGCAAGAGCAAGGGACTGGGACAAACTGTCACCCCAAGGACACGCCCTGTGACCTACTTCCTGCAGTCACGCCCCGACCTTCCCGCCTTCCTTTATCCATTCCAGTTAGGCTGCTCCTCGGCTGGTCATCCACTTGTGCACATTCCTGCATTGTCTCTTACAGGAGGTTTTGGGGACAACTCATCTCCACACCCTAACAATCGTGAACTTTTGGGTCTAAAATCTGGATCTTTTGCTTAACTGGTAACTCAAATAACCTCTGGGGTCAGGGGTGTGGAAGGATGTACTTTGCTTTTCCTGAGTGGTTTCCTTCCAATCTTCCTCCAGAGATACTTAGAAAATGCCCAGAATGGCTGCTGCACACCAAGTGCATTGACTGGCCAGCGCCTTTGCCCTAAGCAAGGACTGCAAGGTGGCCCCGCCATCCTGCACTGGAAATCTGGGTCCCCAGGTGGCCCTGGAGCCTGGTTGCATGGCTCTGCAGTCCCATTGACACTGCTGACACCTGCTGGCCATCCCCTGAACATGCACACCGCTCCCCTGCAGGCTCTTCAGAGGATGAGGTAGTGCCCAGGCCAAAGGTCACAGCTGGTTAGAAACCTCTACAACCCTCAATCCTCCCAGCCAGCCTCCCACCAGCCTTCATGGGCCCTCCAGGAAAATGTTTTCTTTCTGTTGTCTGAGATTTGCTGAGTCCACTGGTGGTAGATGCAGTGCCATTTCAGTGTGTCCAAGAGGTTTTATTCAAGTTAATATTCTTTATTTAATTGCAATATATGGCCATCATGTTCCAAATGAATGGTAGGTCACTGTGACCATTCTGCTTTTTTTGGTGGGTCCAGGGTGGGGGGCAACTACAGGGGATTGAATCCAGGAGTACTTACCCTTGCGCCACAAACCCCAGCACCCTTTTGTATTTTATTTAGACACAGGGTCTCACTGAGTTGCTGAGGGCCTCCCTTTTGCTGTGGCTGGTTTTGAACTTGGGATCATCCTGCCTCCAGCCTCCAGGTTGGTGGGATTACAGGCGTGTGCCACTGGGCCCCAATTGGGAGCAGGTATTGATGACAGCATGTAGCTTGGGGACTTGACAGGAGTACCTGCTTGGGATGCACAGAGGAGCAGCACTGTGGTAGTGTGAGGATCCAACACAGCATGCAGGCTTCTTTGACCACATGTTGACAGTGTTAGGACAGCAGGAAATTCCCCTGCACTGGGAGGATCTGTGACCTCAGGGAGTGCAGGGTGACAACCTGGGTTGGCTTTTTCTGTCCATCTCTGGAAGCCACCTCCTGTGGGACAGGCCTTGTGCCACTCCACTGCTGGTAGAGTTCTACACTGTGCTAGGCCTGTTCGTGGGAACATAAGGTGCAGGACAGAGCAATGGTCAGGGATTCCAAGGAGTCAGAGCAGGAACCCACCACATGCCACTCAGTATCATGATTGAGAGGTGGCAGGGTGGGGATGTGAAAACACCCATGGGGTTGAGAGGGTAGAGAAAGGCTCCTGGAAGAGGTGACATTTGGGAGAAGATGAAGACTATGAGTTTGGGTCAGTGCTGACTTTAAAGGGTGGACCCTGTGCCAGTTCCCTTGGTTCTCTTCATAAACCTCCTTTCACATAGAACAAAAGTGTTGCAGAGGGTGTTTTAATAGTTTATCTGTTCGTGGTTAACAATGTGCACACATAATCATCTACATAGGAGAAAGGATGACCTGAGAGGTGAAAAAATCAGGATCTTGGGAGCCTGCCCAGATGCTCGCCTGTAATCCCAGTGGCTCTGGAGGCTGGGGCAGGAGGATCCCCAGTTCAAAGCCAGCCTCAGCAACTCAGTGAGGCCCTAAGCAGCTCAGTGAGACCCTGTCTCTAAATATGTACAAAATAGGGCTGGGTTTGTGGCTCAGTGGTTGAGCACCCTGGCTTCAATTCCTGGTACAAAAAAAAAAAAAAAAAAAAAAAAAAAAAAAAAAAACTGCCTCCAGGGGGGAGGCTGTCAGCAGCTGAGATCATAACCCTGTCCACACACACCATCTTGGAAGCTGTGCCAGGAAGCTATCATCAGGGCCTGTCACATATGCCTTTAAAATTCTTTAAAATAATGAAAGATTATTTAAATAAAAGTGCGCTGTCACCAGAGCGAGCCAATAAAGTTAATTATATGCTCAGAGGAGCATTTCTATTCTTCTTTTTCTTTTTTTGAAAGCAGTGAGGATGACTGTCACCCCATTTTCCCCAGTGGGCTGGTACAGAGAACCCACTGAACTCTGCTCACACTGAAAGAATGCCGAGTCCAAACAGAGCACCCTTTAGAGACAAATGATCTAACATAAAGGGAAAGAAGATGGGCTGGAAATGGGGAGAGCCCGCTCTAAATAGAACGGAGTTTGGGGAGAAAAGGCCTTGTGACACTGATACCAAATGATTTAAAAATAAATCCTGGTGCTGGGGGAAGTGACACATGTCTGTAATCACAGGGGCTCAGGAGGCTGAGACAGGAGTATTGCCAGTTCCAGGCCAGCCTCAGCAACTCACCTTGACCCTGTGACAAGAAAATACAAAAGGACAGGGGATGCAGCTCAGAGGTTAAATGCTCCTGGGTTCAATCCCCAGTACGAAAAAAACACCAAAGAAGACACCTGTTTATCTTCACCCTGTAATCACCAAGACCCCAGTCTTCAAGTTTAAAGAATGGTCTTTGTAAAATGAGTTAATCTACTCAAATCGAGCTAATGGCTACAAAGAGATGGATAGAACTGGTGATTTCCTGTTCAATAATGTGCTGTTGATATGGGGCCTGAAGCTCTTTGGACATATCCAGCCATCGAATCACAGCAACAATTCAGAGTTCCATTGATTTCTCAGCAATTAATGGTAATGATGCTAATAAGCAAAGAGAGAGAGAGGTCCGGCCTGAGCCTGCTCTTCTCCTTGCCAAAAGCAGCAGGGCTCTGTGCCTGGCCTAGGAGGTCCTTGGTACCTGGAATAGCAATGGGTACAGGACCCTGTAAATTAGATCCTTGGCCCTTGCAGCCTAAATTTCATCAGGAATCCACCCAGGGGTGTAGTGGAAACCAGCAAGAACCAGTCATGGATCATTGAAACTTCCTGTCTTATAATAGATGTTTTCACATAATAACCAGTTTATTTTTTTATAGAATTTTTATTTGCAAAATTTGGTGTTAACCAATGATAAAATAAATCTGCTACTGTGTACCATGTCATAAATGAGAGAATAGAGAATTGCAGCCAAAGCATTCCAGCATGTTCTCTGGGCCTGACGGCAGGACTGTTCAAACTGCTTTCCACAAACAGTGATTCATCAAAACTATCACTCACCCACTTTCACTGACCTTCATCTCAGGGGTTCTTTTTGCCCCAACAGTATCAAAGATTGATGTAAATATCAATGAACTATATATGGTAATTCAGAGGTATAAAGGTTCAACCTGCGTAAACAGCAAGCACTAACTAGTTGCTAGATCCACATGTTACACTTTACGTATCAACACACCCTTGGATTAAAAGCCGTAGATGGGGACAGGTGTGGGGGTTTCCGGGACCCCCAGCCTTAGGCATGGTCAAGATGGCGCCTGACGCTGAGCCAAAAGCGGCCAGCTATACAGTAAACAACCAGCGAATTCCAATGATTGGCTAGTTAACGATGTGACTAGAGCATGCCCCCCTCATGTACCCATCCTATGCCTGCAGCTGTCCGCGTTTATCTCATGTACTCTCCCTTGATTGGTTGAAGTGTATATAAGCCTGGTGGGTGGGAGAGCGAGGGGGGACGGAAGAAGCGGAAGAAGCGGCGAAGGCGGAGGCGGAGGTTGAAGCCAAGCTGGAAGCAGGGAGTACGCGGGAGCTGGAAGAAGCTGGGAGAAGGGAAGCTGGGAGTGCGCAGGAGCTAGGGGTAAGAGAAGCGTAGGAGAGGAACTGTGCACAATAAACTTCCAAAGCTTCAGACATTTGTCGTGTCTCTCTCTGCGGCCAGAGGGGACGCGATAACTGGTGCCGAAACCCAGGAAGATGAAGGCCTTATAAAAGAAAACAAGGTAAGATATTTGAAAAATTTTTTTTTGTATACAAGTTAAACCGGTTATAAAAAAGTTAAAGGGTGTCAGGATGCGCCATCGGCGGTCCTGGGGACACGCGGAGTGCGGTCCGGTTGAAAGGTATCGGGATCCTGACGCGTAGAACGCGGGTATCGGGACGCACCATCAGCGGTCCTGATGCGTAGAAGGCGGGTTGAAAGGTATCGGGGTCCTGACTCGTAGAACGCGGGTTGAAGGGTATCGGGATCCTGACGCGTAGAACGCGGGTCGGGGGGTATCGGGACACGCCATCAGCGGTCCTGACGCGTGGAACGCGGTCTAATTAAAGTGAAAGTAGAAACACGCTTGAAGCGGTCCAATTAGGTAGTACGTGAAAAGCCGCTATAAAAATTTTAATGCGAACTTGATAGTTTTCCTTTCAGTAATCTCGTTGCTCCTGGCAGCTAGGCCACTGTTATTGTAATTGCCATGGCTAAGGCTATTCAAATTAGTAACAATGGGGTCTGAATGCAGCAACCCCTCAGGGAACTATTAAAAAACAATGGGACGCCATTGAGGAAAAAAAAAAAAAAAAAAAAAAAAACAGCTAAGTAAGAAAAGCTGCTTAGTGTGCCACAAGGGGGATCTTCATGAACAGGATTTAATAGTAACAGAAAAGAACGCTTAAAGAGAATAAAGTGAGGAAAATTGAGTGGTGGTGACCTAGAAAATAATTGCTCAAAAAATCTAAGAACAAGGGAAAAAAGGGAACTAAGTCTAACATAAAGAACCCCCAAAAAATAAATAACCAAGTGGTAGTAAAACTTAAGAACAAGGGGAAAATGTAGGAGAAACCTAAGCCTAATAGAAAGAGCTTCAAAATTTGTAGAACCTGCCCGTATTTGAGGAGTAAATGGAGATACCATCAACCATTAGAAAAACTTTAAAGAGGCAGTTAAGACTATTTGGAAACAGGTATGCAGAGCAGTGTTATCTGGAGGACAATGTCTAATTGGAGAAGCTCAGTGGCAAGAAATAGCTGTTGAAACTGCTTGCAGAAACATAGTGGCAAGGTTTCCTGAAAGAAATGTTAATAGGAGAAGGCCAATACGTTTCAATAGATGCACAAAATCAGCAGCAAGGAGATAATGCCCTAACAAAAGATAAGAGATAACTATAGTAAAATTTGTTGCACCTTATGCCCCAGGGCTATGTCCAAGATGCAGAAGAGGAAGTCATTGGAATAGTGCCTGTCAGCCTATTAGAGATAGGGAGGATAATTTCCTAGGGTTGAATCCTGAACTTAAAAAAAAAAATGGGAGACAGGGCCCTCCCCGGGGCCCGCAACAAATATACGGGGTAATTCAACAAGTTCCCCGACGGTGGTATCCTCCCACAGAGAAGGGGAGTGCAGAGCCACCTCAGGAAGTGCCGGATTGGACATCTGTGCCACCTCCAGACTCATACTAACCCCAGATATGGGGGTGCAGATGATTGATACTGATTGGCATGAAAAAATCCCACAGAACAGTGTAGGACTATTGCTAGGTAGAGGTTCCTCAACACAAAAAGTACTTATAGTACACCCAGGGGTTATTAATCCTGATTTCACTGGACAAACAAAAGCCTTGGTCTCTTCACCAAAAGGAATTACGGTCATCTCTCCAGGGGATCGCATTGCACAAATGCTTATATTGCCCAGTCAACATTCTTTGTGGTCCAGTAAAAATACAAATAAAAGACAAGGAGGTTTTGGATCAACAGGAACCACTTTAATAAACCTTACTATGGATATGGGACAGAGGCCCCTCCTGAAATTAAAAGTGGGAAATATGGAATTTACAGGTTTATTAGATACGGGAGCAGACAAAAGTATTATTAGCGCAATGGTCTGGCCAAAGCACTGGCCATTGATCACAGCAGCTCAGAGCTTGAGAGGCTTAGGAGTAGCAGAAAGCCCCAATCAAAGTGCTTCCTCATTATCATGGAAAGATACAGAGGGACACACAGGAATATTTCAACCATATGTCTGTAATGTTCCTATTAGCCTATGGGGACGAGATGTCCTGCAGCAAATGGATATGAAACTCACCACTGATCAGATTTACCAAGGGACTCCTGTAAGAAATATGTTACAAAATATGAACTATGATGATAAAAAAGGATTAGGAAGATATAGTCAAGGATCTACCCAACCACTGCCTTTACTTCCACCAAAAAATGATTCTCATGGATTGGGTTTTTCCTAGGGGCCACTGATAAACCATCAATCCCTATAATATGGAAAGATGATAAGCCTCGCTGGATTCCACAGTGGCCCCTAACAAAAGAGAAGCTAGAGGCAGCTCATAAGTTAGTACAAGAGCAGATACAAGCAGGTCATTTACAAAATTCTACCTCTCATAGGAATACTCCAATATTCTTAACAAAGAAAAAATCAGGAAAATGGAGGTTATTACATGATTTAAGAGCCATAAACGAACAAATGTACCCTATGGGACCCATCCAATGTGGACTCCCTCTTGTCACTGCACTACCAAAAAATTGGCCTACTATTATTCTGGATTTAAAAGATTGCTTTTTCTCTATACCCTTACACAAAAATGATTGTTGGAGATTTGCTTTTACTTTGCCCTCTCTTAATCACACTCAGCCTGACCAGAGATTCGAATGGACCGTGTTGCCTCAAGGTATGACTAACAGTCCTACTATATGTCAAATATACGTAGATAAAGCGTTAACAACTACTAGACAAAAGTTTAAGAGATTGTTGATTTATCACTATATGGATGACATACTTATTTGCCATCCAGAAAAAGAAATTTTGTTAGAAGCATTACAATTTATAACTCAAGCATTAGAAAAGAGAGGACTAACGATAGCTCCTGAAAAATTACAATTAGAGGAGATCCAAGAATATCTGGGTACAAGGCTCACTGCTACTACAGTCAGACCAACAAGGTTGACCATCAGGACAGATCAATTGAATACCTTGAATGATTTTCAGAAACTCTTAGGTGACATTAACTGGATCAGATCCTATTTAAAATTATCCACAGGGGAATTAAAACCTTTATTCGATATATTAAAAGGTAATCCTGACTTGAATTCCCCTAGGAAACGTATTCCTGAAGCACGGATATCCTTACAGCTAGTAGAGAATAGACTTCAGCAGTGTTACGTTGATCGTTGTGATCCTACTCAACCATTAAGTTTAATCATAATCTCAGAGAAGCATACCCCTTTTGGCATAGTTTGGCAAGGAGGACCTCTGCAAAGTATAAATCTCCCTAGCTCTCCGGCTAAAACATTGCAATCATATCCCCAAGCTATTGCTCAGGTAATATTCAAGGGAATAGAATCTTGCATTACTGTTTTTGGAATCCATCCGTCTATTATTATAACTCCTTATTCCACTCAACAAATTAAATGGCTAAATAATAATGATGATGATTGGTCAGTATTATATTGTTCCACTTCAGCTCAGTTCGATAACCATTATCCCCAACATCCCTGGATTCAATTCTGTAAAAATACTCCCATAGTTTTTCCAAAAGTGACTAGTGTCCAGCCTCTTAAAGATTGTGTAACCATTTTTACTGATGGCTCCAAAAATGGAGTAGGTGCAGTACTTATCGGTAAACAACTTCACACCATAATAGTTCCACCCAACTCCGCACAGGTTACTGAACTTGCAGCTGTAATATTAGCCTTTAAATTAGCAGATAATCAGCCATTCAATCTTCTATCTGATAGCTTATATATCGTTAACGCTTTACAGGTTCTTGAAACGGTACCCCATATTTCTTCCATGTCCACGGTAGCTTCTTACTTTACTACACTACAAAACCTTATCCTACAGCGTAAACATCTATTCTATGTAGGACATATTAGAGCTCATTCTAATTTACCAGGACCTTTGGCCAATGCTAATGACTTGGTAGATATGGCCACCAAATCAATTTTTGTTTTTTCCATAGAGGAACAGGCAAAACTCTTTCATGAAAAATTTCATGTAAATTCCACTACTTTGAGCAGAAAATTTCCTATATCTAAATGTATGGCTCGACAAATAGTAAAAAATTGTCAACATTGTGCTCCTTTAATTCCAGTACAATCCTTTGGAGTTAACCCCAGGGGACTGCTGCCTGGTCATATTTGGCAGATGGATGTAACTCATATTTCTGAATTTGGTACTGTTAAGTATGTACATGTGTCAGTAGACACTGCTTCAGGGGTCATTATGGCTTCTGCTCATTCTGGAGAAAAGGTAAAAGATGTCATTCAACACTGCCTACAAGCATTTGCTGGCTGGGGCATACCTAAAGTTATTAAAACAGATAATGGTCCTGCTTATACTTCCAAAAGCTTCTGGTTGTTTTTACAAACATTTAACATCCAATTAGTCACTGGCATCCCCTATAATCCTCAGGGACAGGGCATTGTGGAAAGAGCACATCTTACTTTAAAAAATTGTTTAAATAAACAAAAAGGGGGAATAGGAGCCTCCTACAAGTCTCCTAAAGATAAACTTAATTTAGTTCTTTTCATTCTAAATTTCTTAACTCTGGATAGGGATGGCCATTCTGCAGCTGATTGACATTATAATCCCCATAATACTCCTCAAGTATGGGCAAAATGGAAAGATATCCTGACAGGTTGTTGGAAAGGACCGGATCCAGTCCTTCGTTGGGTCCGAGGGTCTGTTTGTATTTTTCCACAGGATCAACAGACTCCAGTCTGGATTCCAGAAAGGTTAATCAGAGTTTTACAGCATGCAAGTGATGCTGCTCCTCCTCGCAATGGCGAGCCTGAGCCTTCCTCCAATAACAAAAACTCAGACGGAAAGGCAAACCTGGAACCTATGGGCCATTGTTAACCTGGCCATATTTTTCACTTCTAACTAACACATTTTTTATCCTTCCTTTTCTTGCTTTTCACCAATTCCTCTACAAGCCTGTCAATTCTACTGATGATTTTTCAGGTCGTGCTGCTTTTGGAGATAAGGATATTTCTAGCCTTTCTTTGCTTTAACAGGAGGAATTTCTGCACTTTACCGTTGGAATCATGTTACAAATCAGACCCAGAGTAGAGCAACTCGTTCTGCTGACCCTAGCTATGATGTTGCTTTTCCTCCCACGTCAGCTTGTGTATTTCCTCCCTTTTATGTTTCTACCAACTAACATTTCTAATAACACCTCTTAACTGTTCACTAACTGTGTGCTATCTCTCACAATACTGGAATGGTTCTTTTGCCACCCGTGCAATTTGCACATTTCTATCTTCCTACCAGTCCTAGTTTCTGTTGCAGATATAGAATTGCCAGCGCTATTATCAAGAAATAGGAGAGGCTTTGACATTGCAACAGCCGTGATCATTGCCACCACAGTCCTTGCAGTAGCAGCATTGACACAACCACAACAATGATCATTTGGCTGAAAATGCAGCTGCAGCCTTGTAGACCATAGAGACTCTATCAGAGAGTGGACTCACTATAAGAACAAGTGGATACCTTGCAAGAACTTTTGGGACTGGGATGCGTTTATTCCCTGAGAGCTGTTTTGTGTTGCCCATATTGTAACTCCATTGGGATGTATATTGTTTCTGTATTTAATATGGCTATATGGTTTTTCTTCTGTTTATAGATTTGTCAAACAGCAGGCAAGCTTAGGAGCTATGGTGGTATTCCTCTGCCTTGGCCTCCTTCTCTTCATTCGTTTTGGCATGCATCTACAAGCTAGCCAATAGAGAGATCAAATTATCTTTCATCAGGCCATGACCGCCCTAAAGGCCGACAGCCCCCCATTCGTATGGCTCTTGATGCTGGACCGGTAGTCAAGGACGGGTAATGAAGGAGGTGGCTGTGTACCGACCTAAGACAGGAGCTGCAGCATGCTCTGCAGGCTCTGATGATGGGTAAGGACATATGCTGACCACTCAGCCTAAGACAGACACGGTCCCGAGCCTTAGTTTAATAGTAAAGAAGGGGGATCTGTGGGGGTTTCCGGGACCCCCAGCCTTAGGCATGGTCAAGATGGCGCCTGATGCTGAGCCAAAAGCGGCCAGCTATACAGTAAACAACCAGCGAATTCCAATGATTGGCTAGTTAACGATGTGACTAGAGCATGCCCCCTCGTGTACCCATCCTGCGCCTGCAGCTGTCCGCGTTTATCTCGTGTACTCTCCCTTGATTGGTTGAAGTGTATATAAGCCTGGTGGGTGGGAGAGCGAGGGGGGACGGAAGAAGCGGAAGAAGCGGCGAAGGCGGAGGCGGAGGTTGAAGCCAAGCTGGAAGCAGGGAGTATGCGGGAGCTGGAAGAAGCTGGGAGAAGGGAAGCTGGGAGTGCGCAGAAGCTAGGGGTAAGAGAAGCGTAGGAGAGGAACTGTGCACAATAAACTTCCAAAGCTTCAGACATTTGTCGTGTCTCTCTCTGCGGCCAGAGGGGACGCGATAGACAGGAAGCTTCAAAGATCTGCAGCACAGCTATTAACTGAAAAGAAATTTCAAAAAAATATTTTCAGAGCTAAAGGGGAATGTTTCATGACCTTAAGAGAGTAACTTCTTCAAGAAACTATAACAACCCTCATTGCCTATGGACCCAATAACAAAATTTCAAAATATCTGAAGTAAAAATGAATAAAAGTAGAAAGAGAAATCCACAATCACATTTGGAGATTTCCAACCCTTTGCCTTCCTGGCAGGAGTGCTGACCTGGAAGGCGTGACAACAGTATTGGCCACATTGACCTAGTGCTGTTTATAGGGAATCATATGCAAAATGGCAAGTAGAAAGTGAAGGACAGACTGTATTCTCTCATAAAATATGCTGTGAGAATTTTAAAAAATTTGAAATCATGCACACTGTGTTTCCTGCATGATTTCTTTCTTTAACTTTTACATGTTTTTCATTATCTTTTTAACAGTGACATGTAAATCATTTTTTCTCACACACATAGGGTAGTAATGTCTGGCTCACGCACTGTCCTTCCGTCCCACCCCCACTGCTCCCTCACTCCCCTCTGCACAGAGTTCCTTCACTCTTCACTATGCACCCCCACTGTCTCCCAGCCTGGGCTTATCAGAAAACACTCGGCCTTTGGTGTTTTGGAACTGGCTTGTTTCACTTAGCATGACAGTCTACAGCTCCATCCATTTACCTGGATGGCATTTGGCAAATGCCAAAAAAGATCAGTTTATTGACGCCATCCAGCGGGGTCAATTTGGTGCGGGAGACAAACCAGTAGCGAGGCTCTTGAATACAGAACGTTTTATTGGAGATTCAGGAAACCCAGGAACTACACCGGCGCTCGAGGAGAGCCAGCTTATATCCCCTCCAGGAGGTGAAGGGTAGGGCTAACGCCAATTATGTGAAGATTAAGTGAGGAGCTGGCTGTCCAATCATGGTAATGGTCAAAACAAGCAGGCACGATTGGAAGCACTGGGGAACACCTGTGCACGCATTGTGAACTTAATTGAATACAGCCAATGATAAATCACCTGGGTGTGCTTATGATAATCAACCTCCTCACCAGGGATGTGATCAAAACAACCTCTAGCAGGCTGCCAGGTGCCATCTCGATGTAGTCCGCATGGCATAGCCCCCAACATCTCCCCCTTCCTTATATGAAATAAAAATGAAGCTGTCAGGGATCGTGTCTGTCTTAGGTCCCAGGAATCAACATCCTGTCCTTACCTGTCATCAAAGGATACCAAAGCAAAGTTGGCCCTTCTGTCTTAGGTTGCTACAGTGTTTTCCCATAGTTACAAGTCTTTGACTACCAACCCAGCATACTAAGCCACATGTTGGGAGATTGTTCCACTTCAAGGGCGGCCATGGCCTGTTTTATGATCACATTATGAGCCTGTTGACTGGCTTTGAGGCATTTGTAAATGTAGAATAGAATTAACACAAGCATACCCAAGCTTATTAGTGTGGAACTTAAGAGTCCCCCAAATTTGGTGCCAAATTGTGTTAGTTTATCTAATGCTACTGTGATAAGCCCTCCTGGGTTGACTTCCACCTTAGTAGTATTCATGGCGAGGATCTGCCATTGAAGCCTTGTTACCAGCTCCTCAAATCCATCCGTCCATTGTTGTGCGATCTGGGAAAATAACTGTCTAGAGAAGTTCTCATTAAAAGTTACAAAAAGGAAAGGGAGAGCTAGGCACACAGGAGTACATGAAAAAACAATCATTTCACTCTCTCTACATATTTCAGTATTAACTCCATTAACCTTTTGATCAGTGCACTGTCCTTTACTACAGACCCTCCTTTTACAAAAGCCAGGGGGCTTATATCCATACATGCCTTAGGTCTACATAAGGACCAGATGGATATGGGGTTGAAATTGCCTTTATATTCCAAATTTTCTATAAAATCTTTTGTACTTTGAGATGTCATATATATCTGATTAGGTAAATACCAAGGTCCAAAAGCCAGATTACTGGAGACCTTTTTGTCAGGTCCTAGGTGCTGACAAACTTCCCATAAGGGAGGCCAAGTAATAGGCTTTTTGAAGGACTGGAAATGGCCATACTAATGGATATGAAAATCAGTCTTACTACTAATAGCTTTGGGCATGTAACCGGTGACATTTGTATTGGAGTTGTTTTCTTTAAGGTAATATCTGCCAAAGTACAATTAATCAACTGTACACAAGGTGTGCCACTGCCAAACGTGAGGCATAATGCATTCTCTAGTGATAAATTCAGAGCAAACTCGGAGTCCAATGGTGGTGCTCACCTAAAGGTAGCTTGCCCAGTAGATTCATTAGTGGAAAAGAACTGAGGAAAGACTGCACCATCTTGAGAGCCTGGAACCAGTCAAGGCAATACCCTGTTGTCCAGAACTGTTCACCCTGGACGAAACTCACCACCATCATCAGTAGCAGCAGGATAACCAGAGGGCTCGGCTGCATCTTGATGAACCGTCTTAACTGCTCGGACTAGCCTTTCTGGAATCCAAATTGGCATTTTTTCTTCCTGTGGAAATACATACTTGTGCCCTCTTCCCCAAAGCAAGACCGGGGAAGGTTCTTTCCATTCTCCTGTTACAACATCTTTCCATAAAGCTTGTGGCTTTATGTCAGAGTCAACTGCAGCATGTCAATCTGCTGCTGATTTTCCTGATTTATCCAAATTCAAAAAATTTAAGGTAAAAAGGGCTATGGATCATCTGTTCTTAGGTAGATATAACTCCCCTATTCCCCCTTTTTGTTTTATTAATAAGGTCTTAATGGTTAGATGAGCTCTTTCTATAATTCCTTGTCCCTGGGGGTTATAGCGAATATCTGTGACATGATATATACTAAATGTAGAACAAAACTCTTTAAAGGTTAAGGATGTATAGCCTGGACCATTGTCTGTTTTTATTGTTTTTGGAATGCCCAGAATAGAAAAGGTATATAGGCAGTGATTTACAATTTCTATGATATTTAGAGTATTGATTATATATTTGCTGTCAGAGAACAGATTAAATGGCTGATTTGGGAACATTAAGTGACACAATTTTGACAATTTTTGACAATAGTTCTAGCTTGTTCTTTAGTCAATTTAAAATATTTTGAATAGTATTAGTGTTATCATGGAAGTTTTATGAAAATTTTCTGCTTCTAAGAATGTGGAAAAAATATGTACATCGCCAGTAGCTAAGTCTGCTAAAGTGTTACCCATACTGAGAGGTCCTGGTAACCCAGTATGAGTCCTAATATGTCTAACAAAAAATTGTTCTTTATGGTCCCATATTAACTTTTGAATTGTAGATAATGAGGAATGAATGGTAGATGCTGAGGATATTTTTGGTTGGAAAATTTGACAAATGGCTAAAATCTCTATCTTCTGAGCAGACTGTGGAGGATAAAGAAAAGTAAATGTCTATGTTGGTGTGACTATAGCAGCTGTTCCATTACTGGACCCATAAGAAAAGCAAGTTATAACATTTGGTATGGGATCTTTTCTGGTGACTTTAGGAAATATGAATGGGTGTCTGATGAACATTTGGATCATCGGGTCCCTGGGGTAGGTTATTAAAATTTGGATTATAATTACATATAATGGTAGCCCATACTTCTGATTCTTGTGTGAGTTCAATTATAGTTTCTGGTTTATAAGGAGTGATAAGTTTTTTTGGGAATAATGCCAAAAATTCCTATAGCATTAGTTATTGCCTTTTCTATTAACTTTCCCACTAATTCTGGATAACTCTCTAGAGTTATCTTTTGGCTATAGTGGATATGGACCCGGTAAATAGGTCCTTTTTTCCAGAGCACTCCTGTAGGACTTCCTATGGTGGCTATAATTATCAGTTATATACGCTTAGTTATATCTACCCAATCTAAATGTGCCTTAGTAATGGCATCATCTACCTTACACAATTCTTTTCTAGCTTCTGTGGTAATTTCCCCGGTGCGAGGCAGGATCACCACTTCCCTTAAGAATATCAAATTATGGTTCAAGGTCTTCGGTTGTTAATTTTAAATATGGTCTTATCCAGTTTATATCTCCCAAACGTTTCTGGAAATCGTTTAATGTTTTTAATCTATCCATCCTAAAGGTAACCTTTTGGGGTCGTATTAAGGTTTTGTCAATAATGGCACCAAGGTAGGTAATGGGGCAAGAACTCTGTAATTTATCCTCTACTATCTTGAATCCGAATTGAAGAAGATTTTTGACCAGCCCATCACATACTCTGAAAAGTTTGGCTTGATCAGGATGAGCTAATAAGACATCATCCATATTATGATAGATCTTTAGGTCTTTATCAGATTTTCTAATAGGTTGTAAAGCTTTGTCTACACAGACCTGACACATAGTGGGGCTGTTGGTCATGCCTTGTGGCAATACTGCCCATTCACATCTTTGATCATGTCCTTCATGGTTAGTAGCTGGTACAGTAAAAGCAAATCTACAGGTATCTTCCTTATGAAGTAGTATAGAAAGAAGCAATCTTTTATGTCTAAAACTATAATTCTCCAATCCTTCGGAATAGCAGACAATTGAGGGAGTCCGGATTGATCTGTTCCCATTATTACGATTTGATTATTAATTGCTCTAAGATCTTGGAGGAGTCACCACTTTCCTGATTTCTTTTTAATTATAAAGATAGGTGTATTGAAAGGAGACATAGAAGGTTGTAGATGGCCTATTGCCAGTTGTTGTCTTACTAACTCTCTGACTGCTTGTAACTTTTGAGTATTGAGGGGCCACTGAGGTATCCAAACAGCCTTTTGTGATTTTCATGTAATTTTTATTGGCTCAGTGGCCCCCTCTGAAAACCCAGTCCCTCTTTATTACTTCTCCTCATACCTTGGATGGGTTCAGTTATTCCCTGTGAATGTGCTCCCAGTCCTTTTCCAGGTATAGATCCCTGGTTCACCATGATATTACAAGCTATCTGGTTAATATCCATATGTACATTACTCAACTTGATCTGTAATTGTCTTAGTATGTCTCTCCCCCATAAATTAACAGGTAAATCTCTTAAGACATAGGGTTGGAAAGTACTGTAATTTCCTTCTGTATCTGTCCATTTCAATAACTGTGCACTCCAGAGTGGGTTTGAGGCAACCCCCAAACCTCGTAATGTCTGGTCAGCCTTTTGAAGAGGCCCATCTTTTGGTCATTGGGTCAATGTTATGATACTAAGATCAGCTCCAGTATCCAATAACCCATTAAATTCCTTGTCATTTATTCTTATAGTATACATGGGGCGAGTGTTTAGATCTAAGGCAAGCATGGTCATAGGTTCCCCTGTGGATACAAACATTGATTTAATTCTTTTATTCTTTTTTGCTAAATATTTGTCATGTTCACTGGGTATCACAAGTATTTGTGCTATTTTATCCCCCTGATTTATAACAGAAATACCTTTTGGGGAACTGATCATTATTTTTATCACTCCCTCATAATCTGGATCAATCACTCCTGGTGTTACATGGAGTCCTCTTAGTGCAGCAGAACTGGGCCCTAATAGTAAACCTACTGTCCCTGATTTAAGAGGTCCATAGATACCCGTAGGTATTAACTGAACTCCCATTTCTGGAGTTAGTACTACTCTGGTGGCTGCACAGAGGTCCAGTCCTGTGCTTCCTGTTGTATGTCTGATTAGGGAATTAATGGATAATGTGTTCGAGGCATCACTCTGATGGGATCCGCCGCTGGCTGTCTTTCCTTCAGGGCTCTGAATATCTGTGGGGCCTGAGCCCGAGGGCCCTTCATCTCATTTGGGGGGAGTGGTTTTCCTTCAATATCAATTAAAAATTTACTTTCACTTGCCCAATATTTTCCTTTTTTACATTTTGGACATATTCCGGGCATTTTTTTGCATGTACTATGACTTGGGTTTGGACAGTCCCTTTTAAAATGTCCTGGCTGTCCACATGAAAAATAGCTTTTGGGTTTGGCCCCCATAGCTTTAGCTACTCCTTGAGTGACAGCAGCTGCTAGTACTTGACCCTGTATAGTTGACTCATTAATATCTCTGCATATTTTTAAATAGGTATTGAGATCCTTATTTTTCCATGGCCTAATTGCTTCTCTGCACCATGTATTAGCTTGTTCATATGCTAAATGTTTTATTAAAGGCATTGCTTGTTCTAAATTCCCAAACACTCTGCCTTCTGTGTGTAACAGACGGACTACAAATTCTGCATATGGTTCATTTGAGCCATTTGGATAATTGCCTTTGCAAGTCCCCATAACCTTGTAATGTTTTCCAAGCTCTAACAGCGGTGGTAGCTATCTGAAGATAGACCGCTGGATCATACATAATTTGTTGCTATTTTTCAGCGTATAGTCCTTGTCCCAGCAACATATCTAGGTTTCGTTGATGGAAACCTGTGGCTGCATTTCTATGAGCCGTCTCTGCACAGAGCTCTTGATTGGTTAATTTCCACATTAGATATTGTGCACCATGCAAAACTGCTCAACACATACTTGCCCAATCAGTACGAGTCAGATTAAGTGTTGCGATGGATTCCACCAAACTCCATATGGGAACCATATTAGCGACTGCCTCTTTAAGATTTTTTACTGTTTTAAATTCTAGGGCCTGATGAAATCACTGCCCTGACCGTTCACCAAGACTGTGCAGGACAGTCTTAATGGGCCTTCCACAGGGTCCCAGCAATCCCCAGTATCACTTGGGACTCCAGTAAAACATGGCCAACAAGAGTGCCCACAAAATGTTGGGTCCTCCCACATTTTATCATAAGGGGGAGCTGAGGGGGTAAGTATCTCATGGTCTAGTTCCTCCCCAGTAACTCCCTCCTCCTCAGAACCTCCTTCCTGTAATATATTTTTCATGCCTCCTTTTTGAATCATCCTTTCAGACTGATTTCATAATATTTCCAAACCCATCTTTTACTACTAAATAAATTTGATACAGGACAAACAAAGACCACACTAACAGTAGTACAAACAACAAACAACACAAAATACATGCACTCTGGAGCTCCTTTATCATCCTCTTTATATTTCATCACCTGTTCAGCTATCCTGAGTGCCTAACTGCCTTAGAGAGAGACATTTCATCAGCTTACCTGAGTACATGACTGCCCTAGAGACAGGGCCTCAGCTTATCTGAGCATCTAACTGCCCTAGAGATAGGGGCTCAGCTTCACTTGAGCATCTAACTGCCCTAAAGACAGGGGCTCAGCTTCACCTGGCCAGCTATCCTGAGCACCTAACTGCCTCAGAGA
Source organism: Sciurus carolinensis (assembly GCF_902686445.1). NCBI lineage: Eukaryota > Metazoa > Chordata > Mammalia > Rodentia > Sciuridae > Sciurus > Sciurus carolinensis. Next base: position 48,462 of record NW_025920129.1, on the reverse strand, counting down.
GAGAGACAGGGTCTCAGCTTACCTGAGCACCTAACTGCCTTAGAGACAGGGCCTAAGTTTACCTCGCTACTTACCATTTGGATAGAGAAAAGGGTAGCAGGACTCTTGAATTTGACAAACACACTAGCAACACAAAATACTCACACTTTTGCACTTCACTACCTGGCCAGCTATCTTGAGCATCTAACTGCCTTAGAAACAGGCGTTGCAGCTTACCTCAATACTTATCGTTTGAGTTCTTGGGAGGGGAGATGAATGCAGAGGTTCCGTATGCAGAGTTCCCCATACTTTCCCTTTCCCCATATAGGCCACCATTTGATGCCATCCAGTGGAGTCAATTTGGTGCAGAAGGCAAACAACTAGTGAGGCTCTTGAATTTGGAACAGTTTATTGGAGATTCAGGAAACCCAGGAACTACACCGGTGCTCGAGGAGAGCTGGCTTATATCCCCTCCAGGAGGTGAAGGGTAGGGCTAACGCCAATTACACGAAGATTAGGCAAGGAGCTACTTGTCCAATCATGGTAAATGTCAAAACGAGCAGGCACAATCAGGAGCACTGGGGAACACCTGTGCATGCATTGCATGCATGAACTTAATTGAATATGGCCAATGATAAATCACCTGGCTGTGCTTATGTTAATCAACCTCCTCAAAACTGATGTGATCCAAACAACCTTTGGCTGGCTGCCAGGTGCCATCATGGCATAGTCCGCATGGCATAGCCCCCAACAGTTTATGATCACATCTCCAATTCCCATCACAGATCACAAGAGACTGATTGACTTAACTCTATGAACATTGTAAACTCATATGCTTAGAAAACATTAAAGACAGAAAAATAACCAAGGGGGAAACTGTGTACCTGAAAAAATTACAGTTTATAAAATGTGATGGTTGCTTATGAACTGACAAGGAGATATCCACAGAGCATTGGGATTTCATAAAACAGGAATGATTTCTAGTCAGTATAGATGTGAAAAGAAACCTCATCACTGACAAAGCAAGGCAAAGGGAAGGCAGCTGAGGTACTCTGAGCAAAGCTTATGCGTGAAAGAATTATCCACCAGTTGTGGTACATGCCTGTAATGCCAGCAGCTTGGGAGGCTGAGGCGGGAGGAGGGAGTTCAAAGCCAGCGTCAGCAACTCAGTGAGACCCTAGGCACCCCAGTGAGATCCTGTCACTAAATCAAATTTAAAAAGGGCTCGGATGTGGCTTGGTGGTTAAGCATTCCTGGTTCAATACTTAGTACCAATAACAAACAAACAAAAAAACAGAAAACGAAAAACAGTTTTAAAAAGCACATTTTGACAGGGGGGAGACAGGCCTCATACCTTGTCCTTTCAGAGGAGAGTACAAGAAATATGACTGCCATCTTCTGTCCTGAATCAGCCCATAAGCAAATCTCTCCTTCCTCCAAAGTATGTCTGTCCAAAGGTGCCCTTCCCGCTCCTGAGACAATAGGTGTTGTCTCATCTCAACAGAAACCTAGAGGAATCTCAACTGGGCCTTGCTGCTCACCCCACTCTGTTACCACAAGCTCAGGTCCCCTGTGTCCCAGGAAGCTTCTGCAGGAAAGACCACTCTTCATCCAAGTCGGCACAAAAACAAACAGGCCGTCTGTTTCTTTGGGTCTTCATTTCCAGGGCTCGCATGTCCCATGGAACTTACATTAAGTACATCTGCAAGCTTTGGGCAGTTAAACTGTCTATTTACTTATTGATTCATTGATTTTGTACCTCGGATAGAAACCAAGGGTGCTTAACCACTGAACCACACCCGCAAACCTTTTTATATTTTTTTAGAGACAGCAGTCTCACTGAGGTGCATAGGGCCTCACTAAGTTGCTGAGGCTGGCTTTGAACTAACAATCCCCTGCCTCAGCCCCCTGAGCTACTGGCATTTCAGGCATGCACCTTCTTGCCCTGCGACCTCAGCTATGAAGCTAGCAGCAGCCAAGGGAAGGATATTACTCCTTCTGCCTCCACAGGACTTCGGTTCAGTATTCAGAATGTCATGGAGAAATAAATGATCTGATCCCTACAGAATGTATCCAGATGTCAATTGTCCACACTCCTTCATGGAGCAACAGCTCTTTTAGGGCTTTGGATTAAGAAATAATCACACAAGTATGGAAAGCACGTGGGTCCTCAAATCATCCACATGTAATCCACGTTCCTAACAGCAGAGACATGGAAAGGGTCCAAGCTGATACCAGTTCAGGACTGAGGGGGAACAGCTGACCCATAATATGATGGACTCCTACGTGGTCAGTCCCTATTTACTGATGCAGCCAGATGCCACGGGCCTGGTGGAATGGACAAAACAACTTCAAATGTGTAAGTGTGGATCCATCTTAGGGCTGGACCTAGGCCCATTTCCATGAAGCTGCTTTTCTAAATGTGACTTCCAAAACCAGGCTTAGTTCTACTGCTGGAATTCTGTTCCCTGCAACATGGCCTGGTACTTTGTCATTATGTTTGTTGAGTGAATAAAAGATGTTTGGAGAGCTCTTCAGCACTGGTGGAGTGCTGGTGGTTATCTTCTTTGCTGTTCTATTTTCTGCATCATTTGAGTTGTCTTGGAAGTGCATATTTTGCTGGGCATTTTGGTCCATGCCTGTAAAGTGGCTTGGGGGGCTGAGGCAGGAGGACCACAAGTTCAAAACCACTCTCAGCGAAGGCAAGGTCCTAAGCAACTTCCTGAGATCCTATCTCTAAATAAAATACAAAATGGGGTTGCGGAGGTGGCTCATTGCTGAGTGCCCCAGAGTTCAATGCGCGGAACCCACCACACACCCAGAAAAAGCAGAATAGTCACATTGACCTACCAGTAAACTGGTATGTGAAGCACAAATATTCCAATGAAGTGAAAAAAAAAACATTAACTTGAAGAAAATCTCTGGACGCACTGAAATCCCACTTCATCAACCAAGTGTGGATTCAGTAAATCTCAGACAAGGGAAAAAGAACTTTCTATAAGGACACCACTCTTATTTTTCACAATTGGTGCCTGACCAACCTTCTCCCACCGGCAAGAACTCCCAAACAAATGGGACCTGATGCCCCACCCAGACCCCTAGCTACAAGGCTCACCCAATCAAGTCTCAACCCATTTCATGCCCCAACCAATCAGCCTCTTCCTGGCCCTTCATAAGTGTGTACCTTTTAAAAATAAAATGGAACTGCTATGGCGATTGGCTTTGGCTCACATTTCCATGTGATTCCTTTCATTGGTGCTGAAACCTGGGAGGGGAAAATCCTCAAATATCAAGGTTCCCCTCCATCTCCCCTGGTCAAAGCTTCTCGCCATCATCTGCATTCTTGAGCACTGGCTAACTTGCAACCACCACCGGCCAATTTATAGGTGAGTCACCCCTCGGGAGGTAGCCGCCCTTAACTTCACTATCACAGGGTGTCTGGCCATGATCTTCTGGTAGCCCCTGCGTCTGGTTATAGGGAGGAGATCACACACCACCTCATTCTTTATGGCCACATTGGACTCTAGGTACCTGTTCTGTTATCCAATAGGGCGGGAGCAAAAAATAGACCCCTTCTTATTCCCTCTCTCTTTTTCTCGACATTTTCCTACCTTCCTCCATTTTCTGGTAAAAACCTAGCACTAGGTTCTCTGTAGCCTCCAGCCCATGGCGTCTGGCATTTCTACCTGGCAAGGGAATCCTCAGGTGACCACCTGACTTTTCCTCTGCCCCTGACCCTACTGGGTCCCCTGAATAGTTTTTCTCCTTGGGGACGCCTAAGTGAGTCATCCATTCATTTTTCTGGCCCGGAGATTTATCTTTCTTTCTCTCTCTTTCTTTCTCTCTCTCTCTCTCTCTCTCTCTCTCTCTCTCTCTCTCTCTCTCTCTCTCTCTCTCTCTCCCTTCTCTTTCTCTCTTTCTCTAGTTTCAAAGGATGATGGGCTACTCTTCTTCCATCCTGAACAATTCCCCCTTAAAATGTTTACTCACCAATTTGGCTCACCTCTCACTGACCCCAGACATCAAGCCAAAAACTCTCATCAAATTCTGTACTCAGGACTGACCTTCTTATCACTTAGATAATCAAAATCAATGGCCTCCTGAAGGCTCCCTTGACTCTCAAATTCAGCGAGATCTTTTCAACTATTGCCAGTGCTTAAAAAAGTGGAAGGAGATTCCCTAGATTGAGGTCTTCTCCCTCCTCTGGTCCCACCCTGACCTCTGCACCCCTTGTAGCCCTAACCAAGTTCTTTTCGCCTGGAAACCTGCACTACCCCATTCTGCCCATACGGCCCTCTTTTGACCTGGCCAATGAGCCCCTTCTTTTCCTGCTTCTGCTTCATCACCATTTTCCTCTCCACCACCATCTTCTTCTCCTTCTGAGGTGCCATCTATTCCTGCTTCAGCCTCCTTTAGTCCACCAGCCACAGGTCCCATACCCACAACCAATTACCCAGCCCCATATAATGGCACCCTTAGGAGAAGTTGCTGGACCTGAAGGTGTTATTCATTCGGGTCCGTGTTCCCTTTTCTATGACTGAAGTTACTCAATTAGAAAAAAGGCTACGTTCTTACACTACTGACCATACTACTTACATCCGCAAATTCCAATGTGTCCTACAGGCCTATAGTCTTACCATGACATTTACATGCTCTTACATGTTCCTGAGGAACGCAGATGGGTCTGAGATCTAGCTCAAGCTCACACAGATGACACTCACTGGGTCAACCCCAATCACCCTACCAGCCCCCATGCAGTCCCCGAACAAGACCCAGACTGGGACTATAACACCACAGCTGGACTATAATTAAGTAATCAGTTTGCTGCCTGTATAATTGCTGGCCTAAAAAAGGTCACTCACACGGCAGTGAACTTCAAAAAAATCCAAGTGATAATCCAAAAAAAGAATGAAGCCCCCTCTGAATTCCTAGAACACCTCACTAAAGCTCCAACAATACAGCAAATTCGATTCTGAAACCCCCAATGGCAGGCATGTCCTTATGACATATTTCCTGTCCCAGAGCTACCCCGACATAAAGGCTAAATTAAAGAAATATGAACAAGGGCCTGCAACACCTCAGCCCAAAAGTCTGGCTCTAGCTTTTAAGGTTTTCCATAACCAGGATGAGGAAGCAGAACACTGTAAATACCATAGGTACGAAAAGGCAGAAAGCAACAAATTTCAGATGCTCGACCAGGTCCTACAGAGGGCCCCTCAGGGCCAACACCAGCAACCTATGCAACGTTCCAATTCCCTGGGATCCTGTTTTAAGTGCGGCAAAGAGGGTCATTGGGCTAAAGCATGCTCTAATCCTAGGACCCCCAACATGCCTTGCCCTAAATGTCAGCAAATGGGCCACTGGGGTTCAGACTCTCCCACCTCCAGAAGGGGACTTGTGGCCAAAAATCCCAGTAGTGACCTCTTGGGCCTTGTGCTCAATGACCGACGGGGCCTTGGGTCCTCCTCCCGGGCTGTTACTATCAACAGGCAGGAACCCAGGGTACAACTCCAAGTAGATGGGCGCAGCAACAACTTCCTCCTAGATACAGGGGCCACCTTTTCGATCTTGAGGGAGTTTTGGGGACACACACTGCCTTAATCCACTCCTATTGTCAGGGTAGGAGGAAAAACCATATTCCCATTAAAAACACCTCCTCTCACCTGCTCTATAGACAGTTTCCCTTTTTCCCATTCTTTCCTTGTAATGCCCCAATGTCCAGTACCACTTCTTGGTAGGGATATCCTCTCCCTCCTCAAGGCTACAATTGCTATATAACCTCCATTGTGGGGGTTCCCGGGAACCCCAGCCTTGGGCGTGGTCAAGATGGCGCCTGACGCTGAGCCAAAAGCGGCCAGCTATACAGTAAACAACCAGCGAATTCCAATGATTGGCTAGTTAACGATGTGACTAGAGCATGCCCCCTCGTGTACCCATCCTGCGCCTGCAGCTGTCCGCGTTTATCTCGTGTACTCTCCCCTGATTGATTGAAGTGTATATAAGCCTGGTGGGTGGGAGAGTAGGGGGCAGAAGCTGGGGAACGGAACGAACGGAGCGGAAGAAGCGGCGGCGACGGCGACCGTGGGAGCAGCAGCTGGAGCGGAGCTGGAAGGAGGGAGTACGCGGGAGTGGAAGAAGCTGGGAAAAGGGAAGCTGAGAGTGCACAGGAGCTAGGGGTAAGAGAGTGTAGGAAAGGAACTGTGCACAATAAACTTCCAAAGCTTCAGACATTTGTCGTGTCTCTCTCTGCGGCCAGAGGGGACCCGATAACTGGTGCCGAAACCCGGGAAGATGAAGGCCTTATAAAAGAAAACAAGGTAAGATATTTGAAAGAATTTTTTTTTATATACAAGTTGAACCAGTTATAAAAAAGTTAAAGGGTGTCAGGATGCGCCATTGGCGGTCCTGGGGACACGCGGAGTGCGGTCCGGTTGAAAGGTATCAGGAGTCCTGACGCGTAGAACGCGGGTTGAAAGGTATTGGGGTTCTGACGCGTGGAACGCGGGTATCGGGACGCGCCATTAGCGGTCCTGACGCGTGGAACGCGGGTTGAGGGGTACCGGGATCTTAACGCGTAGAACGCGGGTCGGGGGGGTATCAGGACACGCCATCAGCGGTCCTGGCGCGTGGAACGCGGTCTAATTAAAGTGAAAGTAGAAACACGTTTGAAGCGGTCCAATTAGGTAGTACGTGAAAAGCCGCTATAAAAATTTTAATGCACACTTGATAGTTTTCCCTTCAGTAATCTCGTTGCTCCTGGCAGCTAGGCCACTGTTATTGTAATTACCATAACTAAAGCTATTCAAATTAGTAACAATGGGGTCAGAAACGTCTAAATTCAGAATGCAGTTACCCCTCAGGGAACCATTAAAAAAAACAATGGGACGCCATTGAGGAAAAAAAAAAAAAAACAGCTAAAGTAAGAAAAGCTGCTTAGTGTGCCACAAGGGGGATCTTTATGAACAGGGTCTAAGAGTAACAGAAAAGAACGCTTAAAGAGAATAAAGTGAGGAAAAATTGAGTGGTGGTGACCTAGAAAATAATTGCTCAAAAAATCTAAGAACAAGGGAAAAAAGGGAACTAAGTCTTACACAAAGAACCCCCAAAAGGAATAACCAAGTGGTAGTGAAAACTTAAAAACAAGGGAAAAAGGTAGGAGAAACCTAAGCCTAATAGAAAGAGCTTTAAAATCTGTAGAACCTGCCCGTATTTGAGGAGCAAATGGAGATACCATCAACCATTAGAAAAACTTTAAAGAGGCAGTTAAGACTATGCAGAGCAGTGTTATTTGGAGAACAATGGCTAATTGGAGAGCTCAGCTGTTGAAACTGCTTGCAGAAACATAGTGGCAAGGTTTCCCGATAGAAATGTTAATATGAGAAGGCCAATACGTTTCAATAGATGCACAAAATCAGCAGCAAGGAGATAATGGCCTAACAAAAGATAAGAGATAACTATAGTAAAATCTGTTACACCTTATGCCCCAGGGCTATGTCCAAGATGCAGAAGAGGAAGTCATCGGAATAGTGCCTGTCAGCCTATTAGAGATAGGGAGGATAATTTCCTAGGGTCGAATCCTGAACTTCAAAAAAACGGGAGACAGGGCCCTCCCCGGGGCCCGCAACAAATATACGGGGTAATTCAACAAGTTCCCCGACGGTGGTATCCTCCCACAGAGAAGGGGAGCGCAGAGCCACCTCAGGAAGTGCCGGATTGGACATCCGTGCCACCTCCAGACTCCTACTAACCCCAGATATGGGGGTGCAGATGATTGATACTGATTGGCATGAAAAAATCCCACAAAATAGTGTAGGACTATTACTAGGTAGAGGTTCCTCAACACTAAAAGGACTTATAGTACATCCAGGGGTTATTGATCCTGATTTCACTGGACAAATAAAAGCCTTGGTCTCTTCACCAAAAGGAATTACGGTCATCTCTCCAGGGGATCGCATTGCACAAATGCTTATATTGCCCAGTCGACATTCCTTGTGGCCCAGTGAAAATACAAATAAAAGACAAGGAGGTTTTGGATCAACAGGAACCACTTTAATAAACCTTACTATGGATATGGAACAGAGGCCCCTCCTAAAATTAAAAGTGGGAAATATGGAATTTACAGGTTTATTAGATACGGGAGCAGACAAAAGTATTATCAGTGCAATGGTCTGGCCAAAGCACTGGCCATTGATCACAGCAGCTCAGAGCTTGAGAGGCTTAGGAGTAGCAGAGAGCCCCAATCAAAGTGCTTCCTCATTATCGTGGAAAGATACAGAGGGACACACAGGAATATTTCAGCCATATGTCTGTAATGTTCCTATTAGCCTATGGGGACGAGACGTCCTGCAGCAAATGGATATGAAACTCACCACTGACCAGATTTACCAAGGAACTCCTGTAAGAAATATGTTACAAAATATGAATTATGATGATAAAAAAGGATTAGGAAGACATAGCCAAGGATCTACCCAAACACTGCCTTTACCTCCACCAAAAAATGATTCTCATGGATTGGGTTTTTCCTAGGGGCCACTGATAAACCATCAATCCCTATAATATGGAAAGATGATAAGCCTCGCTGGATTCCACAGTGGCCCCTAACAAAAGAAAAGCTAGAGGCAGCTCATAAGTTAGTACAAGAGCAGATACAAGCAGGTCATTTACAACATTCTACCTCTCCTTGGAATACTCCAATATTCTTAACAAAGAAAAAATCAGGAAAATGGAGGTTATTACATGATTTAAGAGCCATAAACGAACAAATGTACCCTATGGGACCCATCCAATGTGGACTCCCTCTTGTTACTGCACTACCAAAAAATTGGCCTACTATTATTCTGGATTTAAAAGATTGCTTTTTCTCTATACCCTTACACAAAAATGATTGTTGGAGATTTGCCTTTACTTTGCCCTCTCTTAATCACATTCAGCCTGACCAGAGATTCGAATGGACTGTGTTGCCTCAAGGTATGGCTAACAGTCCTACTATATGTCAAATATACGTAGATAAAGCGTTAACAACTACTAGACAAAAGTTTAAGAGATTGTTGATTTATCACTATATGGACGACATACTTATTTGCCATCCAGAAAAAGAAGTTTTGTTAGAAGCATTACAACTTATAACTCAAGCATTAGAAAAGAGAGGACTAACGATAGCCCCTGAAAAATTACAATTAGAGGAGATCCAAGAATATCTGGGTACAAGGCTCACTGCTACTACAGTCAGACCAATAAGGTTGACCATCAGGACAGATCAATTGAATACCTTGAACGATTTTCAGAAACTCTTAGGTGACATTAACTGGATCAGATCCTATTTAAAATTATCCACAGGGGAATTAAAACCTTTTGTTCGATATATTAAAAGGTAATCCTGACTTGAATTCCCCTAGGAAACGTATTCCTGAAGCACGGATATCCTTACAGCTAGTAGAGAATAGACTTCAGCAGTGTTACGTTGATCGTTGTGATCCTACTCAACCATTAAGTTTACTCATAATCTCAGAGAAGCATACCCCTTTTGGCATAGTTTGGCAAGGAGGACCTCTGCAAAGTGTAAATCTCCCTAGCTCTCCGGCTAAAACATTGCAATCATATCCCCAAGCTATTGCTCAGGTAATATTCAAGGGAATAGAATCTTGCATTACTGTTTTTGGAATCCATCCATCTATTATTATAACTCCTTATTCCACTCAACAAATTAAATGGTTAATTAATAATGATGATGATTGGTCAGTATTATATTGTTCCACTTCAGCTCAGTTCGATAACCATTATCCCCAACATCCCTGGATTCAATTCTGTAAAAATACTCCCATAGTTTTTCCAAAAGTGACTAGTGTCCAGCCTCTTAAAGATTGTGTAACCATTTTTACTGATGGCTCCAAAAATGGAGTAGGTGCAGTACTTTTCGGTAAACAACTTCACACCATAATAGTTCCACCCAACTCCGCACAGGTTACTGAACTTGCAGCTGTAATATTAGCCTTTAAATTAGCAGATAATCAGCCATTCAATCTTCTATCTGATAGCTTATATATCGTTAACGCTTTACAGGTTCTTGAAACGGTACCCCATATTTCTTCCATGTCCACGGTAGCTTCTTACTTTACTACACTACAAAACCTTATCCTACAGCGTAAACATCTATTCTATGTAGGACATATTAGAGCTCATTCTAATTTACCAGGACCTTTGGCCAATGCTAATGACTTGGTAGATATGGCCACCAAATCAATTTTTGTTTTTTCCATAGAGGAACAAGCAAAACTCTTTCATGAAAAATTTCATGTAAATTCCACTACTTTGAGCAGAAAATTTCCTATATCTAAATGTATGGCTCGACAAATAGTAAAAAATTGTCAACATTGTGCTCCTTTAATTCCAGTACAATCCTTTGGAGTTAACCCTAGGGGACTGCTGCCTGGTCATATTTGGCAGATGGATGTAACCCATATTTCTGAATTTGGTGCTGTTAAGTATGTACATGTGTCAGTAGACACTGCTTCAGGGGTCATTATGGCTTCTGCTCATTCTGGAGAAAAGGTGAAAGATGTCATTCAACACTGCCTACAAGCATTTGCTGGCTGGGGCATACCTAAAGTTATTAAAACAGATAATGGTCCTGCTTATACTTCCAAAAGCTTCCGGTTGTTTTTACAAACATTTAACATCCAATCAGTCACTGGCATCCCCTATAATCCTCAGGGACAGGGCATTGTGGAAAGAGCACATCTTACTTTAAAAAATTGTTTAAATAAACAAAAAGGGGGAATAGGAGCCTCCTACAAGTCTCCTAAAGATAAACTTAATTTAGTTCTTTTCATTCTAAATTTCTTAACTCTGGATAGGGACAGCCATTCTGCAGCTGATTGACATTATAATCCCCATAATACTCCTCAAGTATGGGCAAAATGGAAAGATATCCTGACAGGTTGTTGGAAAGGACCGGATCCAGTCCTTCGTTGGGTCCGAGGGTCTGTTTGTATTTTCCCACAGGATCAACAGACTCCAGTCTGGATTCCAGAAAGGCTAATCAGAGTTTTACAGCATGCAGATGATGCTGCTCCTCCTCACAATGGCGAGTCTGAGCCTTCCTCCAATAACAAAAACTCAGACGGAAAGGCAAACCCGGAACCTATGGGCCATTGTTAGCCTGGCCATATTTTTCATTTCTGACTAACATATTTTTTATCCTTCCTTTTCTTGCTTTTCACCAATTTCTCTACAAGTCTGTCAATTCTACTGATGATTTTTCAGGTCGTGCTGTTTTTGGTGACAAGGATATTTCTAGCCTTTCTTTGCTTTAACAGGAGGAATTTCTGTACTTTGCCGTTGGAATCATGTTACAAACCAGACCCAGAGTAGAGCAACTCGCTCTGCTGACCCTAGCTGTGATATTGCTTTTCCTCCTACGTCAGCTTATGTATTTCCTCCCTTTTATGTTTCTACCAACTAACATTTCTAATAATACCTCCTAACTGTTCACTAACTGTGTGCTATCTCTCACAATACTGGAATAGTTCTTTTGCCACCTGTGCAATTTGCACATTTCTATCTTCCTACCAGTCCTAGTTTCTGTTGCAGATATAGAATTGCCAGTGCTATTATCAAGAAGCAGGAGAGGCTTTGACATTGCAACAGCCGTGATCATTGCCACCACAGTCCTTGCAGTAGCAGCATTGACACAACCATAACAACGATCATTCGGCCGAGAATGCAGCTGCAGCCTTACAGACCATAGAGACTCTATCAGAGAATGGACTCTATAAGAACAAGTGGATACCTTGCAAGAACTTTTGGGACTGGGATGCGTTTATTCCCTGAGAGCTGCTTTGTGTTACCCATATTGTAACTCCATTGGGATGTATATTGTTTCTGTATTTAATATGGCTATAAGGTTCTTCTTCTGTTTATAGATTTGTCAAACAGTGGGCAAGCTTAGGAGCTATGGTGGTACCCCTCTGCCTTGGCCTTCTTCTCTTCATTCGTTTTGGCATGCATCTGCAAGCTAGCCAATAGAGAGATCAAATTATTTTTCATCAGGCCATGACCGCCCTAAAGGCCGACAGCCCCCCATTAGTATGGCTCTTGATGTTGGATCGGTAGTCAAAGACGGGTAATGAAGGAGGTGGCTGTGTACCGACCTAAGACAGGAGCTGCAGCATGCTCTGCAGGCTCTGATGACGGGTAAGGACATATACTGACCACTCAGCCTAAGACAGACACGGTCCCGAGCCTTAGTTTAATATTAAAGAAGGGGGATCTGTGGGGGTTCCCGGGAACCCCAGCCTTGGGCGTGGTCCAGATGGCGCCTGACGCTGAGCCAAAAGCGGCCAGCTATACAGTAAACAACCAGCGAATTCCAATGATTGGCTAGTTAACGATGTGACTAGAGCATGCCCCCTCGTGTACCCATCCTGCGCCTGCAGCTGTCCGCGTTTATCTCGTGTACTCTCCCCTGATTGATTGAAGTGTATATAAGCCTGGTGGGTGGGAGAGTAGGGGGCAGAAGCTGGGGAACGGAACGAACGGAGCGGAAGAAGCGGCGGCGACGGCGGCGGCGACGGCGGCGACGGCGACCGTGGGAGCAGCAGCTGGAGCGGAGCTGGAAGGAGGGAGTACGCGGGAGTGGAAGAAGCTGGGAAAAGGGAAGCTGAGAGTGCGCAGGAGCTAGGGGTAAGAGAGCGTAGGAAAGGAACTGTGCACTATAAACTTCCAAAGCTTCAGACATTTGTCATGTCTCTCTCTGCGGCCAGAGGGGACCCGATACTCCATCATCCCCCAAACATTTTTTTTTTTTTTGCAAATAGAGAGGAAAGGGAGGATCATGCTGCAGAATCAAGTCTAAAAAATAATCACAGATGATCTAGTTTCACCTAAGCATGATAGAGGGCCTCCTTCTACCCAGAGAACCAGAGCCCCTCTCCTATTTACTTGCTTATTAACTATCCCCACAGCAAAGGCCACCCTCCAGGCCTCCCTCCCATGGCCCCATCCATGGTCTGGATCTGATTGGCATCAGCAGAGGACATGGCTGCCACATTGTATCTCCCCCGCATGCTGGGATATAAAATGTGGCCCACCCCAATGACACACCACTAATCAAGGTGACACAGGTGCCTGTGGGGAGAGAACAGTGCTGGAGACCACCAGCCCACAGGGGACATCAGTCCTACAACAGGCCCTTAGATGGAAGGAGTCCAGTACCTCCTCCAAGGGGCAGCCACACCAGGAGGGCTTCTCTCACCAGTGGTAAGCTTACTTTGCTGGGCTCTCTCTTTTTGTTCCTTGACTGCTGGCTTCTACTGTTCTTGTCCCATAACTTGGAGGTGGTGATCATCTGTGATACACAGAGGCATCTTCTCTTTGACAGAAGCAAAGGGCGCTTTCCTCATTTTGTAACTGGGGAACAGGGGAATTGGGAGAGATGGTCACACTGAGGCAGAAGACCCCCTTCCTGTCCCAAGTGTTCCTGCTGGTCTTGGGCTCTCATGGTGTTGTTATTCCAGAAGGAAACTGGTTGACTGGTGGCTCTTTTCAACTGCTTGTTCAAAAATTATTGGGACTCTAGACTTATAATGTGTGCCAGTAAACCCCAGCAAGAGGCATTTGCCAGGTAAGAAAACTCACAGGGAGGGGCGCCTAAGAGCCCATTTTTGAGTTGACCTGAGACATGTGTTCCCCACAGAAGACCAGGCAGCATTCTTTCCTTCCTCCAGGATGCCATGGAGAGCAATTGAAACCATGGAAGATTGCTGAGAAGGTGACCTTCCGTTGGCTCCACAGAGTCAAGCCCAGGAAAGTTAAATCTTCGAATTTCAGTAGAAGGTCACCAGGTATGCAATTGTCAATTTCCTGTGGGTAGATTCCGCCGGCCTCTCAGCGGCTTGGAGCAGGGGTCCATGTGTTCCGTGCCCAGCCTCCCCGAGAAACACAAGAGCCCCATTTCCCAGGCGCCCCCTGGTTGGCGCTTACATTTTTCTCTTGGATGACAAAATAGAGGACATTTTTAATAAACCTTTCTCATAGATGACTAAAAATCACCTGTTACATTTTGGACAGTGGATAATAAAACTCTGTTTTTTCTCATTCCTTTTTCACATGGGAAACTTATCTTCAACCACTGCCCTGCTGCATCCTGTCCCCGAGCTATTTCCTGCTTTCACTGGAAGGCTCCGGAGCGTGCTCCTGTGTGGTCAGCCAGCGCGTCCCTCCCGCTGGGGCTTGTGGGGACGCTAGCAGGGGGCAAGTGGCTCCTCATTCCATCAGGCCTCAGAGGAAGGAGGCTCTCTGGAGCCCTGTGTCTGAGTGTGATGCTGCAGCCGCCGATTATGCTAATCCCTGCTTACTTGCAAATAGGCCTGTGTTTATTTTGTGCCTCACCAGCTGCCCACAAAGACATTTTGGGAATAATTCCCATGTTTAAAGGCAGACTGTGTTCTGGTGTGGCACTGTGAGCTTCCACTGCAGGAGGCCCCTGGGGGCTGCGGGGAGAGCACTGCCTCTGGAAGGTGGGCCAGCCTGGGGTCCCCAACTCTGAGCCCTCACTGTGAGTGATCTCCGGGAGGAGCCTAACCTGGGGGTCCTCAGGGATGGGGGCAGCCTCCTCTATGATAGTTAGGGACAATGACCGTTCCACTGCTTCATGACAGAAGCTTGAGGAAAGAACCTTTCACCCTGGAAGTTGAACTTCTCCAGAGACTCTGCTTCACCATCCCCAAGTCTTTGGAAAACAGTCTTCTTTAGCCATCGGGGTGGAAAGCGGATGAGGTTTTACAGGCAAATAATTGTGTTCCTGATCTTACTTTAGGGTGATGCTTTGAGTGGCCCAGTCCAGATGCAGCTGTATTTAATTCCATGGAAGAAATAGAGGGAATTTTCGTCAGGCTTTGCAACTGATGTTACTTTAAATAAAAAGGGAGAGTTAGTCAATCAAAGGCAATGAATCTCCACTGATTTTGTCCCCTGTGACTACTGTCCCTGCTCAGCCTCTTCCCAGCCCAGTGGATTTAGGTCCAGTGGATCTAGGTCCTTTCTGTGTCCACAGAAAGGCTGACCACTCAGATTCCCCTTGACCTGCCTTCCTGGGCCCTGTCTCCATTTCCTCCAGGACAGTGTGAGCAGAGGAAGAGCCTGTGTGCTTGGGGCTCCCTTGAGCAAGACTACCGCAGTCCTGAGTCCCCGGAGCATGCAGACCTGCAGGCTGCCAAGGCAGGACTCAGGGCTGAACACCAGCCCCCTTGGGTCCTCCCACCTGGAACCAGGAAGACACTGCCCGTGAGCCATGATTCCAGGATTATCCCTATTTCTGGGTGAA
>NW_025920129.1:0-32661 GCF_902686445.1 Sciurus carolinensis | reverse complement strand
CCCTTTCACCATGATGTTCTGCCTCACCTCAGGCCCACAGCAATGGAGCTGGCCAACCATGGACTGAAATATCTGAAATGATTAGCCAAATACATCTTTCTTCCTTTATATCAATGTCCTCAGGTATTTTGTTCTAGTGATGAAAAGCTAACACGTATACCTGACTCACAGAACCTCCGAATTTTGTCACACTCATTTGGCACTCTGGAGAATTGGTGTTCCTCCGGTGAGTGTGGGACTGACTGGGGGCTGTGACTCACTGCCCCTGCCCAGCATTGAAGGACCACTGGATCAAACATCACCAGCCCAGGAAAAGGCTACAGTTCAACATCTAAAACATGGTTTATGCTGAGTATCACTTTGACACCATTGTAAAGCCAAAAATGGTGTAAGTCCAGCTACTGTCCCTTGAGGACCATTTGTCTCTGTAACTTGAGTGGTGCCCCTAGGACTCTGCCTGAGTTCCCCTCTCTCTGTGCCACCATCACTAAAGGTTGCAATCAGGAGAAAATATTCTATAAAGGGAGTAGAACCCCAAACCACAGAGATTGTACCTATCAACAGCTTTTCTAATCTTAAAAGAAAAGGTACAAAGCAAAAGAGTAGGGGCTTGGGAGATAGCTCAGTTGGTAGAGTGCTTGCCTCTCATGAACAAGGCCCTGGGTTTAAACCACAGTACCACAAAAAAAAAAAAAGACTATAAAGTAATTTTTTTTTCTGGTCTAAATACAAAGAGACAAGTTTCCAACAATTTCGAGTGGAAGGCTGTGCTGAAGGACCTCATATTCATCAAAACAGAGGAGGCTGGGGTGAGGGGTGAGGAGTGAGGTGTGGGCCCAGGGGAGGGAGCCACCACAGAAATGGTAGAGAAAGCAACCCTAGGGCACAGAGTGAGCCCATAAAATGTGGGGGGGCGATCATAAAAGAACCTGAAATGCTTCTTCAAGAATTCTTTTCAGTCAAATGGAAACAGGGTTTCCTGTAATTGCCCTGTCATGGGGCTGGAGTGGATATTAAAGGGGCTTCTCTTTAGAAAAGGGAAGAGGGCCTTGGGCTGCATTTGAATCCTGTCTTCACAGAGAGACAATCTCCCTAGATCTCATTGGGGATCTCACTGAATCCCAGGGCAGGCTAGCCTCAGGCTACAAAGTTGAGATCATTGCCAAAAAAGGCCTTTAATTTGGAGAAAGTGTCACAGGACATGGGCAGTCCCAAATCCAGGAAGGCTGGTATGCGGTGGCAAGCACTCTACCTCATAATGACACAGCCTTAGTGTCCCTGTTTTCCAAGTTTCTGTGCTTGCTTGTGCAAAGGAGCAGTCCGCACCTATAGAAGAAAGATCATGAAACTGAGAAAAGTCCCAGTCAAGGATAAGAGACCCAGACTTCAAGAACAGGAGAGAACCCAACCAACATGGACCAAAGGAGAGATCTTTTGCAATGTCAAGGAAGAGAGCAAGAAATACAAGCATCACTGGCAAACATGGTAGCTGCTGAAAACCAAAGGAAATAGCAATCATAGAAAAAAATCAGCTTGGGATGCTGTGATAATCTCCCTTGTTATTCTGTAACTGATGATCTTGAAATCATGGGCCAAAAGAATGGTCAGCATTGCTTGCATCCATATTTCCCTGTGTTTTCACAGGTGCGTGGAAATCCTATACAGATTCTCTGACTACCAACCTCAGCATCAGTTTCACTTCCTGCCAAGGAGGGCACCCCTACTTAACGACTTCCTGCCACCTTAGTAACAAAGGCGCTTGCTCATCCTTGCTCCTCACTCCTTCTCTCTCTAGGCCCTCTGGCACTCCCCCGTGTGGCTCTGCCTGGTACTGCGTGTTCCCTTCTCCCAGGAACTGCGAGTAATAAACTCTTCTGTCAAAGGCACTTGTCCCTTTGTCATCTCCGCCTAGCTGATTAAATGAATCCCAAGTGCATTTAAAACAGGTACAATACATCCTTCTGGATCCTGAATAGCGCAGACATTTGTAAACTGTATTTAGTTAAGCCTAAGAGACAGAATTATGGGATTTTTTTTTCTCATTTTTAACTGTCTTTTTAGTTATACATGGCAGTAGAGTGCATTCTGACACATCATACCTACATGGAGTGTGACTTCCCATTCTTGTGGTTGGACATGGTGTGGAGTTTCACTAGTTGTGTGTTCATATATGAACATGGGAAAGTGATGTCCCCTTCATTCCACTCTCTTTCCTATTCCCATCCCTCTCCCTTACCTTCATTCTGCTTTGTGTAATCCAGTGAACTTCTATTCTCCCTTCCCCAACCCACCTTATCATGTGTCAGCATCTGCATATCAGAGAGAACATTTGACCTTTGGTTTTTTGGGAACTGGCTTATTTCACTTAGCCTGATAGTCTCCAGTTCCATCCATTTACCAGCAAATGCCTTCATTTCATTCTTCTTTATGACTGAGTAACATTCCATTGTGTATATATGCCTATGCAGTTTTGAAGGTAGAATTCACAAACTAATGATCCATGACTAATGGGTTTTGATTACACAAAAACAATGAGTGCTTCACCTGACTCACCTCCTTTTATCCTCACCCCAGCTCTATGTGGCAGCTCCCCTGATTTCTTCCACTTCATCATGAGGAAAGGCTCAAAGCCAGTGAAGAAGGAGCTTGAGGTGACTCAGTGGGTGGGCACAGCACTCAGAGGCAGTGTGGTGGAGGAGGCTGTGTTTCTAACCCTGTACTCATGCTTACTTCAACCCCACTAGCAATCTTTGTTTCTTCTTCTCATTGTGACTTGTCACATAGTTATCAACAACAGACATTCCTTAAAAGCATCATTATTTTAGGCACCAAGGGTTACTATTAAAAAAAAAAAAAACTCCTTTTAGAGAAGATAACCAGAACATACCAGACCATGGTAACTTTCACTGAGAACTACTCAGGTAGACAATGGGTCCTGTGAATGGAAGAGTGGGGAGATGACAGGCTTCGGAGTAACGGGGATGGGGTGAAGGTGGGCACCGGGGAAGGCTGGGTACCATGGGCCGTGAGGGAAAGAGAGGGATTGGAACATGGAGAGGTGAGGCCAGGCCATGTGGGAAGATGGAGAGAAGATTGCATGTGGCACATTGCAGTTTAGCAATAATGACCTTGTCTTCATTTGAGGTTTAGGTTGACATTGAAGAGGTTGGGAAGGTGTCAAAGAGTGCTCCCCCATGATGCTAAGGGGTCTTGTGCAAAGGCCACCTGTTGTGGAGGAGGTGAGAGAATTGAGAAAGTGAAAACAGTACCAGTAACTGGGACACCAGAAGGGAAGACAGTGGGACCTCTCTGAGGTTCCCAGGGGACAAGAGAAAAGAAGGGAATGGGCTGCAGTGACAGAGTCCTTGGCAACACAAGGGTCTTAGGCCAGCATCCCAGCATGGGTAGAGAAGGACCTGTAATCAACATAACTGATTATGTTAGTCAGCTGTCAGCCACTATGACAAAATACCTGAGATAATTAACTAACAAAGAGAAAAGGATTCTTTTGGCTCCCAGTTTTAGAGGTTCCAGCACATTTCTTTGGGCTGGTGGCAAAGCAGCCAGTCCATCATGGTGGGAATGTGTAAGCAGAGCAAAATCAGTCAACTCCTGGCTAGGAATTATAAGAGAATGGGTCCAGGGTCCCCACGATCCCCTTCAAGGGCATGCCCTTAATTTCCTGAGGACCTCCTCTGCCCTGCCTCTGAATGGGGCCATGATTGAACCCCTGGCACTGTGACACATGCCCGTAACCCCAGCAGCTCAGGAGGCTGAGGCAGGAGGATTGTGAATCCAAAGCCATCCTCAGCAACTTAGTGAGGCCCTAAGCAACTCAGTGAGACACTGTCTCCAAATAAAATACAAAAAAGGGCTGGGGATGTGTCATTATTTGAATGACCCTGAGTTCAATCCCCAGTAGCCCCCGCCCCCCTCCTCCCCCCCAAAAAGCCCAATAATGATGCTCTTTCCCGCTTTCTTCAAATTAAGTCCCACCAAAGGTATCTGGAAAGGTGGCCTCAAGTGGATTTTTGATAACTTGAAATACGAAGTCCCCACACTAATATTACACTAGTAAGGAAAGCATTTACTTCAAGCAATTTTCTGTCAATTTTTCTGTTTTTAGTTAAAAAAATTATGAAAGAAAATGGAAAGTTTAGGTGTTGAAAAGGAATATTCTACATTAAATGTGATCCTACCTGCTGGAGATATTGACAGCTCTTATTTGTATTAAGTAACCTTCGAGATTTCATACACGTTGTGTAAACACCTGTGTGTACACATAGGTCTGTTTTATAAAGAAACCAGCAAAATTGGATGGCTCTTCCCCCTGATAAGATGTGATCAAAACAGTATTCCACCTCCCTACCCCGAAACACAGGGCTCATCACCAGAGTAACATCAGGCAGTATTTCAATAGTGGGGTACTCTACAAAAGTCCTAATCAACCCTGTTCTCAACAGGGCAGGTCATGAGAAACAGGGACAGTCTGAGAAACAGTCAAACCCTAGAGGAGTTGTCCTAGATGGGGGGGGGTCCTTAGAACAGGAAAGAGACATAAGGTTAAAAACTCAGCAATCTAAATAAAGCATGGACTTACACTAATAATCATACATCGATCTTGATGTGTTACCTGGGTGTGTTGGAGCACACCTGTAATCCCAGTGGCTTGGGAGTTTGAGGTAGGAGGCTGGTGAGTTCAAAGTCAGCCTCAGCAACTTAGCGAGGCCCTAAGCAACTCAGTGAGACCCTGTCTCTAAATGAAATATAAAAAATAGCTGGGGGTGTGGCTCAGTGGTTAAGTGACTCTGGGTTCAATCCTGGTATATAAAAAAAAAGAATATGAGATTAAATGAAGGAGATGGTATCTTGAGAGCTGTGGAGAACCACGTATGTCCATGAGCACCCCGAAGTTGCCAAAGCAAATTAACAAAGGGAGATGATTAAGTAGACAATGGGAAGCAAATAGAGCTTAAAAAATTGGGACTGAAACTTCTAGGCTCTTGGTGACTTTCCTATTGTGACGGGCTTACAGATTTGGCTCCACAGAAATGTTACAGGCCAGGCTATATGGGCAATGACAAAACAGACTCCATTTTGCTCTGAGACTCCATGTTATGTAGGAAATAAGCTTCTCCCATGGGAACACCCCGCCTCCCTGCCCAACATCAGTTACTTAGTGTGACATGTTTAGCAATACAAAATGACAATTCTTATATGATGAAAAATTGTTCTCTTTTGATTCCTATTTCTCCTAAACAATGCACCATGTGAACGGTAATGTCAACAATGATTGTGTGGATGTTAGTAACCTTTCTTCAGTTTGTACCTAGGTAGGGTCATTTTGACCCACTTCCCCCTCTGTTGATGATCTCATGATGTTAGTTTGTAATTTCGAATCATAGCAATAGACACTTATGATTGATGTGATTTTTGATATAAGAACATCTGCAACCCTATGGTCAGGGCTGTTCTCCCAATAGCCATTTCTGGGGGATTGTGTGAGACACTCAGGTGGCCGGCTTAATAAAGACTCTCAAATTTGGACTTCTCAGTGGTGATCGGTCTGTTCTTAAGTTGCGTCCCACAACACTATTTCAGGTTCCCTCATAGCTACTACCCTTGGGTTCTTCCAAATTATAGTTTCTTTCAAATATACCACTCACCTTCCTTTTTATTGGTTTGTTCATTTTTGGCTCAAGTTAGAGGTTATCTTTCATTACTTAAAATCCAAAGAACCTGACCCAAGATATTTTTTCCTTTATGATCCAAATTCATCAGGTTATTGAGTTTACTTCCTAGTACTTTTGATACTACAAATCTGTAGCAAATAATCTGCTCATATTATGACTTGGAAGTGAGGTGTCCCCTAAAAGCTCATGTGTGAGACAAGGCAAGAAGGTTCAGAGGAGAAATGATTTGGTTGTGAGAACCTTAACCCAGTCAGTGAATGAATCCCTGATTGGATTAAGTGAGTGGTGACTGGCAGCAGGTGGGTGTGGCTGGAGGAGGTGGGCATTGGGGGCATGGCTTTGGGGCATGGCTTTGGGGTACATATTTTTATCTGGAGAGTGGAGTCTCTCTCTGCTTCCTGATCACCATGTGATCTGCTTCCCTCCACCACACTCTTCCACCATGATGTTCTGCCTCACCTCGAGCCCTGAGGAATGGAGCCAGCAGTCTATGGACTGAGACCTCTCAAACCATGAGCCCCCAAGTAAACTTTTCCTCCCCTAAAACTGCTGTGGTTGGGCCATTTAGTCACAGCAGTGAGAAAGCTGACTAATTCAGCTCGCTTGTATGCTAAGGACATAAATCTGTCCATCAACCCTGTTGATGTTTTATCTCAAGAATCAGCCATTCTTGCAGGGAAGCAGGTATCTGCTGGTATTTCACTGAGCAAGTTATTAAATCATCTCACACTGGGTGTTGTGGTGTCATTCAGGAGCTTAGCTGTTTCCTCCTAACTTCTTCCTGTACTTGTCTTTGATTATTTCTCTACTTCATCTTCTGCTCTGTTCTTCTTGTGTGGACATCTGTCTCAGACAAAATTAACTGCATTCAGCAGTTATGCAGAGATGAATTTCCAAAGGGGTTGATACTCCAGAGCAAAAGTACAGAGCCTGTTTTCTGCATCAGGTAGCGAGGATCTGAGCTGCAGACCTTCCTTCCCAAAGCTCTGTAGCACCAGCTGGATACAGGACTGACAGTAGATGCAGGGTTTCCCATGGTAACAGGTTCAGGGCATTTTTTGTCAAAAAGTGCCAAAAGGTGACAAATCCCAGATGGCTGGATGCATAGCAAAATACAGTTTCCCAGGTCCTATTGAATTACACTGTGTAGGAATGGGGCCATGGACGTGGAATTTTAAATAATCTGCCTAGGTAAATTCTTTTTATTGAAAAAATATTTTAGTTGTAGATGGACACAATACCTTTACTTTATTTATTTATTTTTATGCAGTGCTAAGAATCAAACCCAGTGACCCATGCATGCTAAGCAAGTTCTCTACTACTGAGCCACAATCCTAGCTATGCCTAGGTAATTTTGATGTGTTAAAGCCTTTGGCTATGAACCACAAGTAGCAATATTGAAACCCAAACATAACTGCAGACTATATCTCACAGTAAGCTCCCTTCCCCCTCCTCCTCCTCCTCCTCCTCCTCCTCCTCCTCCTCCTCCTTCACCTTCTTTTCTGGTATCTGGGATTGAATTCAGGGGCACTTAACCGCTGAGACACACCCCCAACTCTTTTTATATTCTATTTTGAGATACAGTCTCGCTAAATTGCTGAGGCTGGTTTTTAACTGAAGATCCTCCGCCTCAGCCTCCCAGGCTGCTGGGATGACAGGCGTGCATACTGGGCCTGGCTCACCTTCTTTAATGAAGTAGTGGTATATACCTATTAGAAAAATTAGTCCAAGTACAATCCCTTTTTGAAGACTGTCACTCCTGGGGAAAGGGAACATATTCTAAATCTTCCAAAGCTGGGTTATAAACCTCTGGTTTAAATCTCTCCATTCAGATCCATGGGCTTTGTTACCAGACAGATTTGAAGCACATGGGTCTGCAGATGACTCTTCTATTTGCCTGTTTTATTTTCCCAGAGACTTGAAACAAAACAAAACAAAACAATAAGGAAGACAGAATATCTTTACCTTAAACCACCTAGATCAGCGTGACAGGGAGGACCTTGGTAACAGATTCTAGGACTCTATCCCATGTCTACTGGTCAGAATCTCTGTAGGCAGGACCAAGTTCTACAGGCATTTCCTACACAATGTAAGGATCCAGGCCTTCTTTGGATAATTCTAAATCCTACAGACTGAGGACCAGTGGTATTTAGTTTCCACCATCCTTTCTCATTAGGCAGAATGATAATCCTATCAACAGCAGCCATAACTACTCCTACAGTGGCAGCCACAGCGCTGAGTCTGATAGGCATCATCCCACTAACACTGCATGACCCCAGATCAAGCCTCCTCCATGATTGCTTGATTGGATAGATTAAAAACTGAGTCTGCCCAGCGCAGTGGTGCACGCCTGTAGCTCGGGAGACTGAGGTAGGAGGATCACAAGTTGACAGCGAGCCTCAGCTACTTAGCAAGGCCCTAAGCAACTCAGTGAGATCCTGTCTCTAAATAAATTCAAAATAGGGTTGGGGATGTGGCTCAGTGGTTAAGTGCCCCTGGGTTCAATCCCTGATACCAAAACAAAGGACCCTTGCCATATGCCAAAAAACAAAATAAGTGTTTGGGGATCCTTTGCTAATTTTATTTCTTACTAATAACTGACAATTTGCCATGTGGCCTGGGTGGGAATACTTTTCCAGAATCTTCAAGGAGCAGTGATGCTAAAAGGCAATGCATTCAACTCATTGGTTCTTACCTGGGGTGATTTTGCCCTTGGGGAATGTCTGCTAATGTGTGGAGACATTTTTTAAAAATTGGGTTAAAATAGCTGGGCACAGTGGTTCATACCTGTAATCCCAGGGACTTGGGAGACTGAGCCAGGAATATTGTGAGTTCAAGGCCAGCCTCAGCAACTTAGTGCGGCTCTAAGCAACTCAGGGAGACCCTGTCACTAAATAAAATATAAAAAAGAGGTTGGGATGTGGCTCAGTGGTTAAGCAACATTCGGTTCAATTTCTGGTACCAAAATAATTTTAAAACTTGGTTAAAAATAAACATCACGTAAAAATTTACCACCTTCATTATTTAATCATACAGTTCAGTAATAAGTTCATTTGACATCACTCTGCAAATACTCTCCAGAACTTTTTGTTTTGCAAAAACTGAAATGCTATGTTCATTAAACAATAATTGTTCAGTTTTCCCTCTCCTCTCCCCTGAGGAGAACTACCCTATACTTTTCGTCTCTATGATCGTAGCTCTGGATACCTCATGTAAGTGGAATCATACGGTATGTGTGTTTTGTGGCTGGCTTGTCCCACTAAGCCTCTTGTCCTCAAGGTTCATCCATGTTGCAGCACAAGCCACAATGTCCTTCCTTTTCAGGGTTGGATAATATTCTGCTGTGTGTATTCACATCACCATGGTTACTAATTCATTCATTGGTACACACTTGGGTTGTTTCTACCGTTTTGCTATTATAAATAAGGCTGCCATGAACATGGGTGCACACATATCTCTGAGGTCCTGATTTCAGTGCTTTGGGGTGTAAACCCAGAAGCAGAATAGCTGGGTCACATGGTCAATCTATTTTTAATTTGGGGGGTGCTGTGCTATCTTACGTCCTCACAGACAGTGCACACGGGTTCCGTTTTGTCCAGATCCTCATCAGCACTTGTCATTTCCTTAGCTGTCTTTGTGGGAGTGATGTGGGGGGGAACTAACACTTGTCACAACTTGGGCGGATGCTCCCGGCATGTAGTGGGCAGAGGCCAAAGATGTTCACCTTCTTCAATCTTACCAGGCACAGGACGAACCTCCGCAATGAAGAACGAAGTGCCCCCACGTAGATGGTGCCAAGATGGAGAAAATCGGATTTAAACATCAGGCTGTCTCCTGCTCTGACACATGGGGCCTTTCTCTTTTTATTGAGGTGCTTGAAGGCCAAGTCCTCACTGGCTGAAAAATCAGCCAGGTAAGGAAGGATCCAGAGAGAGAGTGAGGTTTCTTTTATTCAAATTTTATTGGAAGTTTACAAATGTATTAAAGACATTAGTAAAACATCATATCCATTGTACAGGGCGCGGATCTCAAGCAAAGTGTTCAGAAGAGTCTCTGGCAGAGCCCACACCCAAGGCCCATGGCAGGCTCTCTTGACAAACAGCTTGATACTAGACACAGAACAGACTCTGGCCTGCCTCACCCTTTCGGGCCCTTTGAGGTTTTGTTTATGCATGTGAAATTAAAGCAGGAGATGGGCAGAGCCATCCTGTGCAGGAAGAAATGAGTGTAGGAAAGAGAATCCTGACCAAGTCTCGATTTGCTAGAGAAAATGGAGGACTAACGGGCCTCAGAATGTTTTTATTTATTTATTTATTTTGGTACTGGGAATTGAACCCAGGGGTGCTTAACCACTGAGCCACATCCCTAACCCCCCCTTTTTTTAAATATATATTTTATTTAAAGACAAATCTCAATGAGTTGCTGAGGGTCTCACTAAGTTGCTGAGTCTGGCTTTGAACTTGTGATCCTCCTGTCTCAGCCTCCCGACCTCAGACTGTTAAGTCAGGGTCCATGAGAGAATCAGAATACTTAATGGAAAAAATAGGGAAATCAAGTTCGATAGACTTGAGAACAGACTTTCCCATAATTCTCTGAAAATTTTAGAAAAGCATGATCAGCTCTCTGTTCAACATGAGTGGCTCAATGTCCAGTCAGGTAAAGGAATGTCTCAGAAAACTCTCAGGATAGAGCAAGACAATTTTTATTTCCCTATCCTAGGGATTCATCATATCTAAATCACAGAAATGTTTCTTAACACTATGTGACTTTCCCTCCTCCTTCCTATTCTCTTGAAGAAAGCCAGTTTTGTAAGCAGGAAGTGAGGTTATCAAGTAGTACGGTTCCCGGTGATGTGTTGTGCTTTATGGGAGTTGAGTTGATGGGCTACTACTTTGGGAAAATGGAAAAAGAATCCAATCCTTTCATGATGTTGAGCTTTGATGATGACTTCCAAATGGACACCTGGTCACACTCTGGTGGCTGCTGGGACCCTAGAGGATCCAATCCACTGGAGATGAGGCAAAAAGCCTTCTACTTCCACTTCCTTTGTGCTTCTTATAGAAATGTACCTTAAAAGGTGGCTACCTGCAACTGCATTCAAAATCAGTAGGGGAAACTTCTGTTGTCTGCAGAGTCCATTGTAAAGCCTTCCTGAAGGTACCAGAGAGTTGCCAGTGGCAACTGTCCTTGCATGAAATTTTCAGATAACTGGTTCAATCTTCCACTTGCCCTTAGAGGGATTCCCCTCCTGAGTCATAAGCATCTGGTTTCTGTTAGAAATACACAGAGAGCACTTATCCTTGGAATTTAAATATTTGTTCTCTTTCTTGTCAGAAGGTGGGATCAGACGAAGCATAAGAAGGACTCTGATTTGACCCATGTAAAATGAGCAGAAGGCTCCATATTCTAATTGTCAAGAAACATGGGCCTGGAAAAGGAGAACAAAGAGATCTGTCTTTGGTCTAAGAGGCCAGCTTCCTTTAGCCTCCAAAATCTGGTGGACAGAGGAAATGGAATCTCTCAATTAGTTATGACTGATGCAACTTCAATGTCAGGAGTTGCACGGCCAGAGAACCTGTGGCAGAAAGACAAGAACAGGATCAGTTCATAAATATTTGTTGTCAGACAAAGGAGATCAGTTTTAATCAACTGGTCCTCTAGCTGGCTGGCGTTTTACAGAGATTTCTGAGGCTGAATCCACATTTTCTGGGAAAGCAAACTGTAATACATGGCTTCCATCTGCTGCTGCTGCCAGGCAGGTAAAGCAAGTATTATGCACGTGCACCAATGACTATGTCTGAACTTAACAATGGCCAGCAGAACCCAAGAAGCAGACAGGTGCTGCACCAAGAGAATCTACAATCCTGCTACCGTACAGAAGCCTCCTGCAGCAAAGGATGAGAAGGTGCTGCCTTTCCATCTCCTATGGGAAAAAGCCATCTGGTTTTTCACTCAACTGGCTGGAAGGAAGGATCAGAGAACAAAAGGAGAACGTGGAAAGATGATGTCAATAACCAACCCCAGAAATTCTCCCTTGGATGTGTGCAAAATCAGGAAGCATGGCCTGATTTCCCTGACTTCCTTCACCTTTGTGCTTGGAAGAGATCTGAGGACTCTGTGACAAATGGAAGGTTCCTGAATGCTATGCTCAATGCTGCCAGGTTGGCAAGAAACCTTTTCACAGCTATGAAGTTTAAGTGTGCACTGCACGACCATGCAGGAAATGCTCAGTGACTTATACTTCTTGGACCTGGAAGAGAGCCAGTTCTGCTGCCATTGAACTTAATGGCAGTAGGAAGGGACTTGACCTCCAATGTTGCAGTTCTAACCAAATGACAAGCCCACTGTTAGGAGAGGCAGTGAAAAAAATCAACCAAGGCATCAGAGGAGAGGAAGCTGAGAAAAGCTTGCTTCTCTGAAAACCAGTCTATAGAAGATAAAATGACCTTAAAGAGGTGAGTATAGGGCTCACCCACCAGAGCAACCTGACCGATAAGAGCTAATGGGTATGATGGAGGAATTAGAGGAGAACCTTATATTCTTATTTAGAGAAAGAATTCACTGAACTTTGGGGAATGTGATTCTGACACATTCCATGTAACTTATGGCTTATGGGTAGAAGTCCCAATGCACATAAATCTTGCCCTCTATCAGGTGTTCACTTGGAGAGTCCGCCATCATGGTGAGAAACTACCTTCCTCTACTGACATACTCTGAAGGTGCCTGGCTGTGTTTGGGGTGGGAAGAAATCTGGAGTGGTGGAATAGATGGAGGTGATCTTGCCAGTAGAGTTTGACCTTGAAGTCTGAATCTCGTAATATGTTAAGCTCTGGCCAGTGCAATCCCCAATGATCTCTAGATAGCCACACCTGAAATCACTTACGCCTCTGGGTCCCTTTGGGTACTGATGATGTCAACCTCTGAGCCACCTTCTGTCTACAGATGGTGGTTAAAGCTTTATTTCAGAAATGTAAGAGCTACTGCTTTTACTGGCAAATTTCTTTGATTCGAATGGGGCCACAGAGGACAGATACGTTTTTGAACATTTCCTAAGTTAAGTGATCTACCTTTTCTCTCTTTTTTTTTTATCAAATACTTTTTTATTCTGATCAGTTAAGGAACTCCAAACTGCAAATTGGACTCACCCAATTTCTACCAGAAACCTACAACTTTAGTATCATGGTGTTGTACATTATTTCTTAATCAGTTTGCCAAACAGTTTACAAACTTACTATACAAACATTAACAGAGTTAATTCTCCAGAGACTCGGATAATTAATGAAGCATTTAGATATGAAGATAGCATGTGGAAAACAGCCACAACCAACATTTGCATTTTTTTTAAATCAGTGACAATGACAAATGTGATATTAATACCTGAAAAGCAAATTACTTTTAATACATCCTGAATGGAGTTCCATGACCATGTCCTTTACAGACTTCCTTTCCCCAGACACATGTGGGATGGTGTCTGAAGAGAGACTTTTCACTTTCTCTCCATAAAAAAATACTAGAAAAGTTAACTACAATAGCAAAGAGACCATGCTTAACTCACCATGGCAGATGACCATAGGGACACACCATGTACTAAATGGACAGTACATCTCAGTTAATGTGGGTCCTCCGATGGGTCATTTCGATGGCCACAATCCACTGAGGGGAGGAGGAGAATGGACCGGCTGGGGGATGGGTTCTCCTAGGAAAAAGCCCTTGTTGTCAGACTCCGAAGACGAGGAGCAGGTGGAACACCAGTCGTACTCGGTGAAGTAGGGTCCCCATCGCTCCCCAAAGGCATTCTGCAAAGCCAGGTCCAAAACAGTCCTTGGGCACTGGCCATACAGGTCCCTTCAGGGACCCTGCCCCAGGCTCTCCTGGAAGCTCTGCGGCACAGGAACTGGTCATAGTCTTCCCTGGCGCTCAGGGATGGCCTTTCTTTTAACAAGGACATGGCCTCCTGATCGCTGACCACGTGGAGGGCATTATAGAGCACCATCGGTGGGAACGCCCGGACCAGTGGGGGCGGAAGCGGCGTTTGTCATCGCCCGAAGTAGTTCTCCTCTGGGTGTGTTCGCTCATGGGCTGGATCCTCATGCCCTCCTGCCCTGGCAGCTTGCTGCCCCCTATGCCCCCGTCAAAATCAAAGTTCTGGTGCATCCTCCCGTGGGACTGCAGGTCTCTGTACCCGATGGGGTTGCAGAGCTGGTGCAGGTTACCCTCTATCTCTTGGGACTGCTGGGCCGAGAGCAGGCTGTGCACCGACTCCGCGCTCCTGAACTGCATGGACTAGTTGAGCGTGCCCATGTTGCTCAGCTTCTCAGAGACATTCATCCCGGAGTCTTTGCTGAGGTCGGGCATGGAAAATCGGGACAGGTGCTCCTGGCGCTTGGCACCACCTTCAGCAGAGAGGCCTGGGGGTGGAGGGGAGAGAGCAGAGGACCACAGAGGTTAATAGAAGTGGACAGCAGTGGGGGGCGGCTGTCACTATCACTGCCAGCGCACAGGGTCCTACAGTGGCGCACCACCCAAAGGCCCTCCCAGAGCATGTGTGACGGCAGGGCACCAAACACCTAGAGGGGACATTTGTTTAAAACGTGATACTAGTTGTTGGTTGCTAATTCCTTCCCATTTGAGTTACTAAGAACCCACCAATGCCTTTCTTTCTTCCTTTCTTTCTTCCTTCCTTCCACCCATCAGGGATTGAACCCAGAGGCACTTAACCACTGAGTTAGATCCCCAATGACCCCCACCACCACCCCATACTTTTGTATTTTACTTAGAGACAAGGTCTCACTAAGTTGCTGAGGCTGCCTTTGAGCTGGAGATCCTCCTGCCTCAGCCTCCAGAGCAGCTGGGGTGACAGGCGTGCCCCACCCGTGCCGGGCCCACTGTGTTTTTATCATATGTTTCCTGTTTCGAATTTCACATTACAAAGCACTTCAAAGGCCTCTTCTAATGATAAACTCCATAGGATGGGTATTTTGCATAAAGAAAATAAGTCACAGAAACTGGGCCTGGCCCAAGTTTCCCCAAAACACTGAGCCTAGAATCTCCTTATGTGATGCTGGACCAGTTCACTTCTTTCTTAGTGGGCCTGCTGTCCTTAAGTGGCAGGTACCCTCTATCCCAAATGCATTGGACGTTAAGTGCCTTTCTAGGGTAGATAAAGGGATATTTACTCTCTTAACTTTTTCAGTCATTTACTACTTCAAGGTGATAAATGGGTCTCTTGTAGTCAGAAGATGTGAGTGGGACCCTGAGACACCTTTCTATCCCTGGAGAGTGAGATACTTTAAAAAAATAACACAGTGACCATAATCACTAAGAGCAGGTACCCTGAACAGTGGGCCTCTATTTTCCAAGTGCTGTCAAATGAGCTCCTAGAAGCCCGGAGGTGAAAATCTGGGAACCATACACAGAATGACATGGTCATAAAAGGAGACAGGATACAAGTGTAAGGATTCACTAAGGCGTAGTCTTCATATTTGTTTGCTTCATTTTCTGTATGTTATATCTCAATAAAATAGTGTCAACATAAAGCAATGTTTGTGAATGAGTCAAATTTTTACTTTGGATATGCACATAGAGAAACCAGAGTGCTCCCTCTGTATGCAGGACACCCTGGGATACCAAAGTTCCTTGTATAAAAGGAAATAGCACTTGTAGATAACCTGTCACAGGTGGAAGTGGAGGAGGTGGGCACGAGGGGTGTGGCTTTGGGGGCGTGACATTGGGGTATATATTTGTATCTGGAGAGTGGAGTCTCTCTCTGCTTCCTGATCACCATGTGAGCTGCTTCCCTCCACCACACTCTTCCACCATGAAGTTATGCCTCACCTTGAGCCCTGAGGAATGGAGCCTGCTCTCTATGGATTGAGACCTCTGCAACTGTGAGTCCCCAAATAAACTTTTGCTCCTCTATAATTGTTCTGATCATGTCTTTTAGTCATGCAGCAAAAAAGCTGACTAAACCATAATGGATGCACATCTCCCTCTATACATTACTTATATTACCTATGCAGTGTAAATGCTGTGAAGTAACTGTCATATTATGTTAGGTAGATATATTGGCAAGAAAAAAAAGGTGTACATATTCCATACAGATGCAAACAGTGTAGGCCTAGTGAAATTTTCACTCCAGGGCTGGTTGAACCCAAAGACATGAAATCCTCAAGAAAGGCTGACTGTATTCTACCAAAATTTTGTCTTTTCCAGTAATATATTTTTTTGTACTGCAGATTGAACACAGGGATACTTAACCACTGAGCAACATCCCCAACCCTTTATTATATTTTATTTAGAGACAGGGTCTCTCTGAGTTGCTTAGGGCCTCACTAAGTTGCTGAGGCTGACCTTGAACTTGCAATCCTCCTGCCTCAGCCTCCTGAGTGGCTAGGATTACAGGAGTGTGCCACCACACCAGACAATTTCTATTTTTAAAAAATTCATTATCCACTGAGATAACTGTCAGGGCAAGAGGAGTTGGGTCCTCCAAGTCCTGCTTCCTTGGCTGTGTGTCTCTGATGTACAATATTGAGAGCTGACTTGCAAACACCTAATCACTTCCAGAACCTCCCTGATCTGAAGGTGGAAAGGAGTGGGTGTCATGCTAAGGCAATGATTGAACAATCTGGGCCAATGATCTCTAGTAAGGAAGGAAAAAATCCAGGCGTCGTGTCCCACCCTTGTATTCTCAGCTACTCAGGAGGCTGAGGCAGGAGGATTGAAAGTTCAAAGGCAACCTTAGCATCTTAGTGAGGCCCTAAGCAGCTTAGCAAGACCCTGTCTCAAAATAAAATATAAAGAAGGGCTGGGATTGTGGTTCAGTCGGTAAGCACCCTGGATTCAATCCCTAGTACCAAAAAAAAAAAAAAAAAAAAAAGAAAAGGAAAAAATATCTTCCAAATCACATTGAGAAACAAAAGCTATCCTGGAAGGGCTTTGTACCCAAGAGTGGCCTTAGGGTCAGTATCAACAACCTAGCCACTCTGAATTCCCAAACATGCTGTTTTTATGAACCTGTCTTTTTTATTAGCCCTGCAGTGAGACTGGAGAACATTCTTCACATGAACAGATTCCTAGGCCACGCAGTGGTAAATATGAAGAAGATCTGGTTCCAGTCTCTTGGGGGTCATACTCCATTCGGATTGTGCTCCTGCCTCCTGGGATTCCCTGGCCACCCCCAGGGGAAGGACAGGAGGGCTCCTTGCTCAAATCTGGAGTCTCTTGCCAGTTTTACCTTAAACCTAAGTGACTCCCTAGGGGGACCTGTGGCTGGGATGGATCTCATTCAGGAGAGCAGCGTCTCTTCTGATTCATTAACTCACACGTTCCTCCAGGGGCTTCTTGCAAGCAGGGACAAGAACAGAAAGGCGAGTGTTGCCCAAAGATGAGCAATAAGCATGTACTTGCCTCTTAAAAGGGTGGTTCTGCAGTTGATTTCATTGTTGGCAAAATCCAGAGTCTTTATGCAGACCTCAAGACCATACGTGACTTGGCTGCCTTTGTCTCAGCACCTTCAACAGCTCCACCGTGCCACTCTCCCCGCCCCCCTCCACTTACTCTTGCTTCAGCCCACAGTCCTCTCCCAACTTCTGATCCAAGGCAACCACCATCCCTTCCTCCCTCCAGTGGAAAACTCTCCCCTTTGCACAGCCGACTTCTGTTCATTAAAGCCTGCCCATAGATGTCACCTTCTCAGTGACGCCCACCCTGATCACTCTTTGCAATACTTTACAGTTAGCTAACCCCACCGCCAGGCACTCTCCTGTGCACTTGACTTTAAGCTATTCGCGCCCCACTGACTCATTTGGTTTATGCGTAAGTGTGTAACTGAATGGATCCACGTGGAAGCAGGGATCTTGTCCCCTGTTCTCTCCACTTTCACAGATTTGTGGTGCCCAGGATGCTGCTGGTGTTCAAAACATATTTGTGGAATTTGCAAACAAATTCTCATGCTTGCCCACAGATTGGACAAAGCAGTCACCCTCTGAACTACCAGCATTAGAATTCATCTGAAACACTTAGAGGACCAAGGATTTCAGACAAGGGATCCTCAATCTGTAATAATACAAAAATGAAAAAGCAATGCCTTAGGCATTTTATACATATATAATATATATATATATGTATACATATACATATATATATATACACATATAAACTCCTTTAATCATTCAACTGATAACTGTTTGATATAGGTTTATATTACTATTATTATTATTTTGTTACTAGGGATTGAACCCAGGGGTGCTCTACCAATGAACTATATCCCCAGTTCTTTTTATTTTTATTTTGAGGCAGGGTCTCATTAAGTTGCTGAGGATCTCAATTAATTGCAGAGGCTGGCCTCTAACTTGCTATCCTCCTGCCTCAGCCTCCTGACTTTCTGGGATTATAGGCATGCATTGCTATGCCTGGCACGTTTGTATTACTATTCCCATTTTTCAGATGAGGAAAATGAAGGTGCAGGTGCCTGAGGTAATATAATGGAATCAGAGATGAGACCTGTACCCAGAAGTCTTACTCCAAACCATTACACAAATCCTGTCCCCTTCATTCAACTTAGGCTACAGCTCAGATGCCACTCCTTAGAGAATTCTACATGTCTACTATGTCCACGTTGGCAGCGCTCCACACTCTCCACCCTTTCCTGCTGTCTTCTTCTTCACAGCATTAATACTGCCAGATCCATCACTACAGGTGCACAGTGCTTTAGTATTTCTCTCTGACACTAAGAGTGATGCTTTATGGGGAAAGTCTCATTGGATTAATCCATTTGATGGGTTAACAATTTGAAAGGATGACTGTACTAGGTGGTAAATGTGGGCAGGTGGGGTGTGGCTGGATGGAACAGGTCACTGGGGCCTGTCTTTGGGCATTATATCTCATCCCCTAGGCTCCATACTACCCCTCTCTGGCTACCATGTCCTGAACTGCTTTCCTCCACCACCACAGCCTTCCACCAAGATGTTCTGCCTCACTTGGGCCCAGAGCAATGGATTTGACTAACCATGAACTGAACCTCTGAAACTGTGAGCCAAGATACATTTTTCCTCCTCTAAATTTTTCTTGTCAGGTATTGTCGTCACAATGACAAAATGCTGATGAACAACGGAAACAAAAAAAGTGTGGGCTTTAATTCTTGATTTAAGAAGGCTGCTCTAGGTAGGAAAAACATTGGGCCTGGTTTGTGAAAGACAAATACTCCATGGGCATGCACACCCTTCCCTTAATGTCATCAGGAAGGGAGAAGCGAGATTCCTCAGGGGATGGGAATCTGCCTGGTTTGTACTATCTGGGCACCCTGAGCACAGGAGAGCCTCACACAACCCCTAATGTCCTTGCCTCTCGTCAGCTCCCCTGCCCTCTTCTGGTGTGGAACTTAATCTCCCTGTCATTCTCATGCCATGATCTTGGGGTGGGGCTAAATCTACCCTTGGACCCAACCCTGGCCAGTAAACCTGTCTGTCCCTATTTCTCAGGGACTGATTGGGGGCATACACATGACCTGCAGTAGGTCAGTGGGCTGTGGTTAGGAGTGATACAGGACAGTGGGTTTTTTTTTCTTTGCAGCAGCTGATGATCTAGCAGAATGGAAGCGGGAAATGCCGGGGGCCCCACAACCAGTGCATAATGTCAAGTCTCCCCTCCCAGAGTCAAGGAGACGCTCCATCTTCCTCAGCACCATGACTTCACCCACACTTCCTCAGGGCCAGGGCTCCACTCACACTTCCTCAGGGCTGTGGCTCCACCCACACTTCCTCAGCATGCTTCACCCACACTTCCTCAGGGCTGTGGCTCCACCCACACTTCCTCAGCATGCTCCACCCATACTTCCTCAGTGCCCTGACTCCACTCACACTTCCTCAGAACCCTGGCTCCACCCACACTTCCTAGGGCCAGGGCTCCACCCACACTTCCTCAGGGCTGTGGCTCCACCCACACTTCCTCAGCATGCTCCACCCACACTTCCTCAGGGCTGTGACTCCACCCACACTTCCGAGTCTGCACCCACACTTCCTCAGGGCTGTGGTTCCACCCACACTTCTGAGGCTGCACCCATACTTCCTCAGGGCTGTGGCTGCATCCACATTTGCCCCTGGTAGGAGGCAGTAGGTGACCTTTCTGTACTAGTTAACAGTGAGGCTTTGGGACTGAGACAAACCAGGCTCACATTCCTTGCTCTACCCCATTCCAGTGGCTTCTCTGGCTGCTGAAGATCATCTGTTTGGGTTCAGATTTAAGCTCTGCTGCTTTCCGGCTGTGTGACCCTAGGCAAGTGGCTTCAGCTTTCTGTGCCTGGGGCTCAACAATACAGTGGGGACAATCGCAGTTCTTACTTTGGAAGGTGCTTTTGAGGATTTTTACTGAGTCCATAGACCTGGGCCTATTACCTCTTCTTAATAGTTCTTTTATTTTTATTATGCCTGAAAGCTTGTCTTCCTCTTTGCTGAAGGTCACTGCCTTGATGCAGTCCAAGAACAAATACTGAGACCACGTGGTCTTCTTCCCTCTCCTCCTATTGCCTCCCTCTCTCATGGTCAAGGGTTCCCAGGGTGCAGGCTGACAACCCCAGCCTCCCCGATTCCTTGGCTATGAGCAGCTACTCAGCCCAGCAACCTAGGGGGCTGTGGCCCCGTCCACTCCCTGCTAGAGGTATACCACGAGTGCACGTCATTTGGTCTGTGTGTTCCCCCAACTGTTCTCCAGGATTCTTAGAATCAGCAGGGGCCTCGTTCCTTGGGATAGGGACCTCAGAGAAGGATGGGCTTGGGTAGGGAGCAGAGGGAGGCCTGTCATGAAGCAGCCCAGAAGACAGCAGGGACATGGTGTCTGATAAACATCAGTGATGTCAGATGGTCCTCTGCACTGCTCCTGAACTCAAAACATCTGGAAAAGGGCTCTGCGTTCAGCATCTACGCTTTCCTTTTTAAAATTCCCTCTCTAAGACCTTTCAAACTCTTCTCTGAGGGCATATGTGTCTACTTCTGCCACAGCCCCGGTCTTTTTAAAGAACTTTTTACTCTGCTATGCACAGGCAGGAGTACTGTTGCCCTGGCAATGACTGCCTGATGCAGGGTCTGCTCCTTGCAACTGGATAAATATGGAATATTTGTACAGTATGGTCAGAGGTACAGCACTAGCGACCGAGGTATGCATGATACACAGAACAGGCTTGTGCTGTTGCAAGAAAATGAGGCTTTGCAGAAAAGTGGATTTCAAAAGAAACCCCAGGGAGAGCCATTTAACAATAGCAGCAAGCACACTGTAGGCCACAGCGGTTCCCTTTTCTTTCTCAAACATGATGCCTTTTATGGATTTGAGAGGAAAGGGAAAGAGAAGATCAACAGAAGCCCTGCATTGCTGAAAGAGGTGAACATGATCAAGAGACGTCTTCTCTCCCCCAACCCCAAGCTGTTGAGTGGAAATTCTAAGTGGCAGCTTCTGGAGGGGCTTTAAGACTCCATGGAAAGGGAAGGAGATGGAGATCCCAATGGGAGGAGGTGACACTGCTGTGGGTTGGTTCTCTGACACTCACCCCTCTCATCTGAGCAAGCGCTAACCTGCAGACTCAATGCCCAGGTGAGCAGCTGGGCTCAAGATGTTCTATCACGCGCCTTGACACAGACCTAGCCAGCTGCCTCCCTCCCTCCAGCAACCCAGTGTTGCCTTGGAGTCTATGTGTTTGACTGTTTAGATCATGTGGGACAGGAGGGTTCCTGGGTACATGATGAGCTGTCAGGCTATGAGGGACGACTGAGGGGCTTAGTGCACAGGGCGCCTGCCATCACTCAAGCCCACAAAAGGCAAAGCATCCAAAGGTCTCCACGGCAGTGCTGATCCCTGGACTGACAAACTGCAGCAGGACAGGCCTCGGGGGAACAGGCCCGAGTCTGTGGGAAAGGGCTGGCCAACCACACATGCCCACTGAGCACGCAGCAGGCACCCTGTCCACAAAGTGGGGACTTCTGTCTGCACAGGAAGCTGTCAAAACACTAGTTAATTTTTCATATGACTGCATCACTTCTGATGAACCAGGATATAAATCGCTTCTTTTTAGTCCTAATAAGACCTGTTAAGTAGGTCAAAATGGGCTCCCCAATGAATCGGCTCCACATCTCCTTCAAGGTAACCTCTGGCAGCTTCTGAACAGACCCTGGGTGCTGCAGAAGCCTCAGGGAGATCAGCCTGTGGTTTCACACACATTCATCCAAGGTCAATTTTTTTTTTCCCTCCTCAAAAGGGTGACTTCTTCCCAAGGTTCCAGAAAAGGCAAACTGAAAGAAGCAGCCACATGCAGTCTGAACTGGAACAGTTGAACAAATTGGTTATTTTGCAAAGGATACATGATTTTCACCATGTCAGACCTGCCTCCTGGTTGGGGAGTTTACATCTGATAATCGGCATGAGGTTCTCATTGCCTGGCTTTTGCCAACTTTTGAAAAGAGGCATGCTTGCCAAGAGCCATTTGGCTTCCTCAATTCCCCTTCCCTACCAGGAGAACCATTTTGGTTCCTACCTCTGCTGATTTTTTCCAAAGAGGAGGTAGAAGACATCCATTTCTTCTTCCTTCTGAGCTTCTCCCTCTCCCCTGGAACTCAGGCTTAAAGCACATGATCCCATCTCAGAAGATTGTTATTATTATTATTATTATTTTTGAATGCAGGACCTTGAAGATGTTAGATAAGTGTTCTACCACTGAACAACAGCTCCAGAACCTTCTTTCCTTTTATGGATGTCAGATCTTTCTCTCTCTCTTTTTTTTTTTTTTTTTTTTGCTTTCAGTTTCAGTACTGGAGCTAACCCCACAGGTGTTCCATCACTGAGCTATACCCCCAGCCCTTTATTTTGTTTTATTTTGACACAGGGTCTAAGTTGCCCAGGCTGGCCTCAAACTTAAGATCCTCCTGCCTCAGCTTCCTGAGTCACTGGGATTATAGTATATATCACTGCACCTGACAGTGATAAGATTATTTGGAGGAAATTACTTGAAAATGGGAAGATACACAGTCCCTATATTATGTGAAAATGGCTTATTTTCAAATGATGAGAGAGGCAAGCAGTTGAGACACAGAGAAAACAAAAACAGACATTGTTTGAACCCTTGATCTATCCCTACCTGAAGCTACAACACTACTTGGCTTTCTTTTTTTTGGTACCAGGGATTGGACCCAGGGACACTTAACCACTGAGCCACATCGCCAGCTCTTTTTTGTATTTGATTTAGACACAGGGCCTTGCTGAGTTGCCAAGGATGGCTTTGAACTCACAATCCTCTTGCCTCAGCCTCCCAAGTGGCTGGAATTACAGGCATTTGCCACTGGGCCCAGCTACTGCTTGACTTTTCTAGTAACATGAGTCAATATATTTCCTTTTTCACTTAAGCTCGTATACATCGGGTTTCTATTACTTGCAACCAAAGGAATTCTGAGTATAACAGACACAAAGGAGATCCCACCACAGAAGTTGAGAGCCAAGCACCACCTAACATATATGTTGGGCACAGGTTTCACAATATTTGGCATACATGGACTCAAAGCAGTGGCAACAGTAGGGCCTTCCCTCCTTCACGATGTAGTGCTGGCTGCCCAGCACTGTCTTGAACTCGAAGCAGCAAAAGTGTTTCATGTGCCAGTGGTGGCCCTCCGCTTCTGTGCATTCGTCTGCAAAGATGATCTGGAGATGGGGAAGTCAAATGGTCAGCGTCTGAGACCCAGCCACAAGAGGACACTTATTTACCTATTTATTTATTTATTTTGATACCAGGAATTGAACTCAGGGGCACTCAACCACTGAGCCACATCCCCAGTCCTATTTTGTATTTTATTTAGAGACAGGGTCTCGCTGAGTTGCTCAGGGCCTTGCTAAGTTGCTGAGCCTGGATTTTAACTTGCGATCCTCTTGCCTCAGCTTCCCAAACACATTTCTAAGGAGGAAAGTTACAGGGGCCCTAAACTAGAAGGGCAGGGAAGCAGGCCTCACTCGCAAATCATTAAAAAAAAACAGCATGTGTGTGCGTTTGTTCTGTGTCTGTGTTCCACACTTGTGTTTACCTAAAACACACTTAAACACAGTGCTTGGCCTGACCTGTGATTAACATAACCACATTTAAGTAAGTGAAAGAATGTTTTGCCCCAAAGAATATAAAGCAGAATGAAAAACAGACAGCTCATGAGCACATTGGCCATACATGTTTCATTGAACTACTATGCAGTGTTGAGAAATGCAAGATAGCATGTGAAGACCTGGAATCCTGGTTTCTCTCCTGAAACATAATAATGACCCATGCTCACTCTCTGTTCCTGCACAGTGGTGATAAGGTGGAACTATGCAGAGAGGTTGCTGCTTTCAGATGAGTGGCATATTCTCCAGTTTGTCACAGTCCTCACTGCTCTCTAGTGCCTTCCAATGGGGTGGTTTCATTTATAATACCTACCCAGCCCTCTAAAGCATTTGTGTTCTGAACACTGATAATGAGCTGCTTTAAATTTCAAAGCACTGATATGAAAACATAATGCCAAGCCATAGTAATCAAGCCAGCATGACATTGGCATAAGGGTGCACATGCAAATGAACAGAATAGAATTGGGAGTCCAGGAACAATCCATACAGTCAGTGACCAATAGATTGTCTAAAGGGTGCCAATACCATTCCATGGGGAAAGAATGGTGTCTTCAACAAACGGGGCTGGTAAACTAGGCAATCTCATCTAAAAGAATCAATTCAGGCTGGGTGCAGTGGTGCACACCTGTAATCCCAGCAGCTCGGGAGGCTGAGGCAGGAAGATCACAAGTTCAAAGCCAGCCTCAGCAACTTAGCAGAGCCTCAGCAACTTAGCCAGGTCCTAAGCAACTCAGTGAGAACCTGTCTCTAAATAAAAAAATAAAAAGGGCTGGGGATGTGGCTTAGTGGTCGAATGACCCTGAGTTCAATCCCTGATACCCATCCCCAAGAAAAGAATCAATTCAAACCCCTAACTCAAACCATACATAGAAATTAACTGCAAAGGGATCAAAGACCTAAACATTAGTGCAAAAATGATAAAACATTTAGAAGAAAAAAACAAAGAATTTTTTTGCTCTCAGGCAATGATTTTTTAGATAAGACACTAAACATATAAGTAACAAAAGATAAAACAGAAAAAGTAGATCCCATAAAAATGAAGAAAACTTCCATGCTTCAAAGGGCATCATTGAGAAAATAAAATATGATAAGTCATAATAAATACTAGAGCTGATGTGAAGAAAAAGGAATATTTTTACACTATTGGTGTAACTATAAATTAGTACAACTACTATGGAAATCAGCATGATGGTTCCTCAAATGACTAGGCATGGAACCATTATCAGACCCAGCTATACCACTTCTCAGTGTTTACTTAGAAGAATTAAAGTCATCTTACTACAGTGATACATGTATGCCCATGTTTATAGCAGCACAATTCACAACAGCCAAGCTATGGAACCAGCCTAAGTCTTAATGGATGAATGGATAAAGAAAATATGTTATGCATACACAATGGGATTTTATGTATCAGTAAAGAAAAATGAAATCATGGCATTTTCAGAAATATGGGTAGAAATAGAGACCATCATGTTAAGCAAAATAAGTCAAACTTAGAAGGTTAAGGGTTGTATGTTTCCTCTCATGCAGTTTCTAGACAGGAAAAAGGAAACCAAATGTGAGGGTGGATCTCCTAAATATTAAAGAGGGATCAGTAGAGGAAAGAGACCAAGAGGTGGTAGGTAGGGAAGAGGGGGGAAATGCTGGGGAGTGATATTGACCAAATTATATTGTTACATCATGCGCATGTACAAATATGTTACAATAAATCCCATCAATATGTACAACTATAACTATAATATACCAATGAAAAATGTTGGAAAAAATGAAAATACAACCATAAAGTGGGAGAACATATTTCAAAATTATATAGCTATATAGCTGGTAAGGGACTAGTACCCATATTATATAAAGAACACTTACAACTGAGTAAAGAAAAAAAGTAACCCATTTGAAAAAATGCGCAAAGGATTTACATAGACATATTTCCAAAAAAAAACAATATACAAATAGATGATAAACACATACAAATATGCTCAGCATTACTAGTAGATATGAAACCATAAATCAAAACCTCAATGTGATATTACTTTCGATACTGGAGGTCTATACTAAAAAAGATGGGTGAGACAAAAAAAAGACATTAATGGGATATGAAGGAATAGAATCCTCATTCATTGATAGTAAGAATGAAAATGGTGTAACTGTTTTTGAACATAGCTTTGCATTCTCTCAAAAAGTCAAACTTAGAATTACCATCTGATCTAGCAATGCCATTCCTAGATAGATACTTATGCAAGAGAATAAAATACATCTAGAATCTGTATATGAATGTTCACATGTAGATTTGTTTATAATAGCTAAAAATAGAAACCATTTAAATGTTCAACAGTTGCTCAAAGGATAAGCAAAATATATATAATTGACTGTTACTCAGACATGAAAAGGAATGAAGTACTTATATATACTATGACATGCATTGTCTTTGAAAACATCATACTAAGGGAAAGAAGCCAGATGTTTCTATTTTATACTACTTCATTAATATGAAATGTCTAGAATATGTAAATCCAGAGAGACAGAGAGCTAAGTAGTAGCTGTCAGGGCATGGGAAGAGGAGAAAGATTACTAATGGATATAGCCTGTGTTTTCAGTTGATGAAAATGGTCTGGCCTAAGATAGTAGTGATGATCACACGACTCTATGAATACACTAAAAACCACCGAGTTGTATACCTTCAAAGGGTAACCTAATGCTATGCAAATTATATCTTTATTATCACGAATTTCAAAGTACATTTCCATCCATCATGACTTTCTCTTTGGTATTAGAGAACCCAAAGTTGCCTTATGAGCATGAGCATGGATTTCCAGATGTAGAAACAGAGGCAGGAAGGTAAAGAGGTGGTACAGAATCACAGAGTTGAATCTGAATTCAGTTATATGCTCATAGAGTCTCTCTGGTGCATTGCTATTGGCATTAGAACCCAAATTATTATTATTATTATTATTATTATTATTATTATTATTATTATTTGGAACCATGGTGGTTAACCACTGAGTGACATCCCCAGCCCTTTTTATTTTTTATTTTGAGGCAGTCTCATTATGTTGCTTAGGGTCTCACTAAGTTGTGGAGGCTAGCCATAAACTTGTGGTCCTCCTGCCTCAGCCTCCCAAATTGCTGGGCTTACAGGTGCCCTCTGAAAAAGCGAATCCCTTTCAGGCAGTTTTATAAGAGAAACACCCATGTGATTGTGGGTTCCAGTGCAAAAGGAGAGTGTTACCTCCCAGACTGCTGTTTATAAGATCAGGCGGAGTGTAAAACACCTCTGTGCAGGAGGCAACTTTGGTCAAAGACCAAAGGATTCTCATAAAAGTGGTCACAGGTTTAGACCATTCCTCTTTCTGCTCCCAGTTTTCCATGCTAAATCAGGTTTTCCATCCTGTACCCACACCTCACACTTGGGCTTACCTCTGGTTCTGGGGAGGGGGAATGCCAGGTAGAGGACTTATGTTCTATTCTGACTCTTGCCCGGTGTAACATATTCAGATACCTCCTAGAGTTAGGTGCACAGGCATCTGTCTGGCAGAGCATCCACCTGCCCCCTGAATTTTCACTTGGAGCATCTGTAAACAGTGGGTACATCAAATAATGTGACCCAGTTTCTTCTTTTCTCTAACCAACCCATCCCACCAAATCTTGGGCAAGTGGCATCCCCATATCGTTCCCTAGGATTTGGACTAAAATCTAAAGCTGCACAATGCCTCCTTTATTTATTTATTTATTTATTTATTTATTATTTTTTTATTTCAAGAGTTCTGAATTGATCTAGGGCTAATCACATGCCCCTTGGGAATTTGCCTGATCACACTCAGTAAAGTGGGTCACAATCCCAGACATTGTAGAAAATTGAAACCTGGAACTGTACCACTGAGTTACCTCTCCGGACCTTTTTAATTTTTTTAATTTTGAGACAGAGTCTTGCCAAGTTGCCCAGGATGGCCTGGAACTTGCCATCCTCCTGCCTCTGCTTCCTGAATCCCTGGGATGACAGATGTGCTGTCACCACACGCAGTGATGTTTCTCTCCTGAAAGGGTTAACGCGAGAGGGTGGAGACGCCTGTGGTTTTCTTCTGTACAAGAAGCTACAGAACCACATGCCCAGCTTTGGCCGTGGTGCAGCCCAGGGGGTGGCCAGCAAGGGACTCTGACCTCATTGCAGGCTGCACAGTGTGGCTTCGGGCACTCGGCATGGTGTCTGCCACAGTAGATCTTCCCATCTTGGTAGAAGTAGATCATATCAACCAGGAGCTCATTGCAGATGGTGCATATGTAGCATGGTGGGTGCCAGTACACCCTGTGGCCAGCGTGCGACGCGAACCCGGCGATGTCCCTGCCATTAATCTGGCCTCCGCACTGT
The DNA here is from genome assembly GCF_902686445.1 of Sciurus carolinensis. Lineage (NCBI taxonomy): Eukaryota > Metazoa > Chordata > Mammalia > Rodentia > Sciuridae > Sciurus > Sciurus carolinensis. The sequence goes on along the minus strand of NW_025920129.1, from coordinate 4,482 downwards.
GAGGCAAAGAGACACAAGACACGTGAGCATCCAAACACCAGCCTGATCTTTTAGTGCTGTGCGTAAATGACAAAGGGCCACCACTAACAGCTGGTGACCAAGCACTTACTTTCAAGGTAATCACTGTGTTCCTTTGTTTACATTCGTGGCTGGGCCTTTTTGCAGGGCCTTGCCCTGCCCTTTCCTGGGACCTCCATGACCAAAAGGTAAAGAGACTTAGGGAAGAGGACTCATGAAGGCAGCAAAGGAGGGAAAAATCTCAACGTGACAACATGCAGGGGCTCTGCGGGCAGGAGGCCCACCTGCACATAGGGACGACCTCATTATCTTCTCCATATTCCAGGCTGCATGCAGAGGCACAGACCTGTTTCACACCCAGGGTGTAGGTGGGGAGGAAGGAGGGCAGGGAGAGGGGGCGTGCCAAGGGGCGGGGCCGCACTCGTGGACAGAACCGGGCGGGCACATCAAAGCCTACCTGCTTTTAAATGCCTTCTCTGTCTACCTTTCAAGCTTGCTTTTACCCTCTTCTTCTGACATGTTGTACCTCGTCTTGATTGAAAGGTACCACTTTTTTTACCCCCCAGTTCTGGGGTGCTGTCCTACTGAGCTACCTCCCCAGCCCTTTTTAGTTTGAGACAGGGTTTCCCTAAGTGGCTGAGACTGGCCTCAAACTTGTGATCCTCTTGCCACAGCCTCTGAAGTTGCTGGGATTACACACTCAGTGGCCAGGTCCCACCCTTTCTTTCTTTCTTCCTCCCATCCTTCTTTTCTCTTTTTAAATTCAAGTCCCACTCTTTAAAGGGCTCTGGCCCTGGGAAGAACCTGGGAGAGAGGCTGACTCACTGTCCAGGCAGTCTCCATTACTGAATATGAATCCATCACATCACTGCTTGCAGGGGCTTCCGTGACACTCCATGAACTCTAACTTTATCTGCTAGTCCCATTCCTTCACTCCCTCTGCCCCAGCCACCAGGGCCTCTGAGCTGTCTGTTCCTTGTGCTCCAACATCAGCACAACTCCCTCCTTTATGCACATCTTTGCTGAGATGTCACCTTCTGAGTGGGGTCTTCTCTCCCATCTTAAGACTGAAGCTTCCCTAACCCCCCAGTCCTTCTCAGCCCCCCTTACTGACATATGTTTCCTATTTTATTGATTGAATGTATTGTCTTCTTTCTCTAGAGTGCACTTCCTTACAAAGGCAACATTACGTTTTCATGTCTTATTCACTACTGCATCTTCAAATCTAGATAAGTGCTAGGTGCAGTAGGTACTCATTAAATAATCTGGTGAATGAACAAATGAACAGATGAACAAATAAATGGATAGATGAATGACTGAACAGCTAAATAAATAAACAGATGACTGGATGACTGTATGAATGAATGAACAGATGGATGAATGACTGGATGAATGAATGAATGAACAGTGAATGAACAGATAGATGGGTGACTGGATGAAAGAATGAATGAACAGATGGATGGGTGACTGGATGAATGAATGAATGAATGAACAGATGGATGGGTGACTGACTGACTGAATGAATGAACAGATGGATGGGTGACTGGATGAATGAATGAATGAATGAACAGATAGATGGATGACTGGATGAATGAATGAATAGATGGATGACTGGATGGATGAATGAATGAATGAATGAATAGATGGATGACTGGATGAATGAATGAATGAACAGATGGATGGATGACTGGATGAATGAATGAATGAACAGAGGGATGGATTACTGTATGAATGAATGAATGAACAGATGGATGGGTGATTGGATGAATGAATGAATGAATGAACAGATGGAGGGATGGCTGCATGAATGAGTGAATGAATAAACAAATCAATGAATGAGTACATGAATGAACAGATGCCAGAACAATTCCTCTTCCCTCTGGGGAATCCACGCTCACCTGTTCACAAATGGCTCCTGTCATGGTTACAGGGAAGGTTTTGAATTTCCCTCTGCCCAGGTTTTCACGTTTCCTTTGGTTGCTGAACAACTTAAGCTCCCTCTTCTCCTCCTCATCCAGGGAGTTGCAGTATCGAAACTGAGCACACATGCAGTATGTAGATGATGTGTGACAGTCCCAAACCCAGGCCCCGTCGTTCTCTCATGGAACACTCTGCTGCTTGGTTGGGCAGTCCTTATCACAACTTTAACAGTCTCAAGTCTGGAGTTATTTTAGTTGATCCACTATCAGGGTCGTTTACAACCCACAGGGCTTACTGAGGGCCCTGGACTATGGAGTCCAGGTCTCAGGCAGGCTATGGATTCTGGAACTGCTTCTCTGGGCCACCCCTCACTCGGCAAGCCACACTGAGACCCAAGTCATGTGGAGAGGAGGAACTGGGAAAGCTTGGGATGTCCTCTTTCCTCCCAATTGTAGGGACCTGATGCTTCCATCTGCATGTTTCCAGGTGAATGATCCTTGGTACCAAGGAATGGCTCCAGGCCACTGAGCCAGGGCCACTGTGAATATGCTCATGGCTTCCATCCCCTGCCTCACTTGGGGAAGTGGGAACACAGAGCTGAGTCTGAGAAACTGGAGCACAGGTGTGCTCACAGGTGCAGGATGGGAAGGCTGGTTTGTCTGTGAGCAGGAGGGAAAGGGCTGCCTGCTGGCTGCAGCTAAGTGACAATGTGCAACAGAGATTGTCCTTCACATTAAATGCAGAAGTAAGGGAGGGGCATTTGAATCAAGTATTTGTCATTCTCTCCCTTATTTCTGCCCATTTGGTAACTGAATCATATTTATGAATATTATCTATTAACACTGATTTTAAATGTGACTCACTTAGCCAGGCGTAGTGGCACATGCCCATAATCCCAGTGTCTCAGGAGGCTGAGGCAGGAGGATGGAGAGTTCAAAGTCAGCCTCAGAAACTTAGCGAGACCCTAAGCAACTCAGCGAGACCCTGTCTCTAAATAAAATATAAAATAGAGCTGGGGATGTGGCTCAGTGGTGAAGCACCCCTGGGTTCAAAAAAAAAAAAATCCTCATGGAATGTTTCAAAAAGAGAACCGCAGTGTCCTGAACTACCTCAAACAGATGGTTTCACCACTGACATTTTATGGGCACTTATTAAAAAGGCAGGCATGCCCCTCCTGCTTGTGAAAACCCGCCTTTTCACTTCAAAATTAGTTAAACGGACAGCAGGTTACAACACTTGCTCTCAGATTTAAAGGAGAAAGCATGATTTGTATTTGTTGTCTGAAAGAAGCAGGAGAAAAGAGAATTGTAGCTCTTTCTAGAAAAGTTACTTCAGGTTTTAAGCTGTGGTTTGGCTGACTCAAATTTGTTTCATTTATTTATTTTTTTACGGTAGTGGAGATTGGAACCCAAGGTCTTGAGCAGGCTAGTCAGGCACTCTATCACTGAGATACACCCTACCAAGGCCTTTACATTTGTTTCTAACTATTTTTTAGTGGGGGTTACCAGAGATTGAACCCAGGGGCACTCACCCTGAGCCACATCCCAAGTCCTGTTTTGTATTTTATTTAGAGACAGGGTCTCGTGAGTTGCTCAGGGCCTCACTAAGTCGCTGAGGCTGGCTTTGAAGTCTCCATCCTCCTGCCTCAGTCTCCCCAGTCACTGGGATTACAGGCAGGCACCACTTCATCCAGTTTTACATTTGTTTTTGAAGTTCTCAAATATCACCTTTTATTCAAATGTGGGAAGACAAAACTAAAAAGCACTCATTCTCTTCACCTCCGGGATGGAGGGAGTTAGAAGAAGTTGACCATCCAGTTTTGTAAAGGGGTTGTTTTTCCTTTTTATTTAAAATTATGCTTCTGTTTTCAATGCAAAGTTAAATCATCCAATTTCATAAGAGTCCTATTTTTTTTTAAAAGCAGATCCCTAAAAATTAATTTCTGGCTTGCAAATCTAATCCCCTTCAGCAAGATCTTTCACAAGCCCATTTCCAATATTCCCTTTATGATCAATGTCATTTCAAGGGTAAGGAGAGTGCTGGCTTCCAGCGCTGTGTTTCTGCATTCAGAAAAAAAGTGCAGTCGGTGAGCCACACTTTCAAAAGGACAGATGACAAACCCTAGGAAGCCAGGCTTCACCGTGACAAAAATCACAGATGCTGAGACCTGCAAATCTGCAGCATAACGTGAAAAACTTGCATACCTATTTAATAGGAAATGATGCTGAAAAAGTTTGAGAGACTTGCAAGGTTTCAGTGGGGTTCAGAATGGCCCAGGGACTCTCCATTCTCTCTCTCCAACACACAGAGTCCATCAGCAGGGCAAGTCAGAAAACCAGGACCTGAGTTCTTAAATTTTAGTGCTTCCTGGTTACTTCCAACAGTGAGCAGTGCTAGTCACAGAGGTTGATTCGGTACATAATGAGACTCTGTTTTTTTTTTTTTTTTTTTTTCTCTTATTGGGGAGCAACACTTTCCAGAAAGCATTGTTCAGTCTCCTTTGGCTCTAATTAAAGAAGCTAAATCCTCTAGCACATGGCCAGA